>NW_014011235.1:0-9370 GCF_000611645.1 Monoraphidium neglectum
CCGCCGCCCCCTCCACCGCCGCCGCCGCCGCCGCCGCCGCCGCCGCCGCCGCCGCCACCGCGCTCACCGATGGGATTGCTAAAGGTGCGGCCCCACAGGCTGACGCGCAGGGACTCAGGGTCTGGCCGCGTCTCTCGGGGGAAGAGGCCCAGCCGCGCCGCCAGGATGCCCGCCTTGTGGGATGTCTCGGGGTCCAACATGCGCAGCAGGGGCCCCGTCGCGCTGGCCACCTCGAAGCGCCGCTGCACGTCGAGGGTGCTGTACCAGGCGGCGCCGCCCAGGGTCGCGGCGGCGCCGGCGAGCGCCGCCGTCTGCGGGTTGCAGGGGCGCAGGGGGGCGGGGGCGCGGACGGCCCGCAAGAGTGGCGGTTGTGACGCTGGACGGCAGGGTTGCAGGTTGTTATGGAGGTTGTGTTCTCATAACATACGATGCCACGCTGTCGCACCTTGACGATATGTATCAGCCGCCCCATCGTTGCTCAGCGGCGGCGTTCGCGCAGGCAGAGCAGCAACAGCGGCGCACAGCGGCGACGGCCGAGGCACAGCTGCAAGGGTATGGCTCTAGTAGCTTGCTGCAGCACCACTCTAATTCAGTACATACACTCTTGATTGATAACTGGTTCACGACGCCGGGCTGCCGAGATCAAAGAAAGACTTGAAGCGCGTGTCGGAGTGGGACGCAGTTTGAACCTTGCAAATGTTTTATGAGTCACGTTTGCACTGTGTTATCGGCAGCCTGATAAGTAACACCCCGGGGTCGCCACGCTGTTGGCAATTGCAGCCGTGACCAGGGCGTGACAGGTACGTACAACGGCGACATGCCGCAGCGGCACCGCCGGTGCAGCTCGAGCTGAGCAACGCCCCACCAAAAGTTCCGGGTACAGTAGGCTTATGCTACGTTGATTTATGTCCCTGTTCAGCTCGGTAACATGCGGCATAAGCTCAAACAACTGCCGTCTTCAACTATGTCCCCTGCTTCCAAGCAGCCCGTGGCCCTGCCCCTGCGTGAGTGCAACCAACCCGTCGCTGAGTCGCGTTGCTCCAACATTTGCAAGACGAGTGAGTAGAGTGCAGGACAATTACACGTGTGCTGAGATGAAAGCAAGCTTTGATAGTATGCAAACCCTCCAAGTTGCAACCAAACGGTTTGGCTGTTCAAGAATGAACCCCTCAAAAGCATGAATGAGGCAGTGATGTATTGCTGGACGCGCTGACATGCATGTTGGACTGTGTGCAAATGTGTGGATCCAGCGTGCATGCACACACGTTTCGTGTGTGGCCACGGCTTGGGCGAAGCACCCAAGGCATCGGGGTGCAGGTGATGGTGAGGCTGTGGCCAATGCAGGCTGAGCAATCAGACAAGGTGCAGCACACTGAATAAGCGATGCAGTAACAAGAGACCCAGCATCGGTCGTTGTGTATAATGCGCCTCCTGGAAGCAATGGTATGGATTGAGTTGACACGCCCCAGGTCCCGTGTGCTGGTCACGAGGGCGAACGGTGTGGAATTGATGTTCCCGGCTGCATATGCCGGTTGCGGCACCTCTAAAGCTGAGGCCCGGGATGTTGGCACTCGACCTCGCTGCCGCCACCCTGTCTCCTTGCGCCTTGCTAGCACCCTGCAGACGTGGGGGACGACCACAGGCCAGGGCAAGGGGGGGGGGTGAGTTGGCTGGCAGCCGCCTGCCAAATTCGCCCAACATGCCCAACCCCCTGGCCAGCCCATGCAGTTGCTTGGTGACCTTGCCGGGGTGGAGCCACTGGATTGTACTGCACTCATTCGTGATGGAAAAGCACAAAGCGCCGCTGGGAACGCAGCGGTACCCAAGCCCACACAACCCACCGTGTATAGGGTGTATGTCGTCAAAGGCGTCGGCGCGGCTGCGTGCGCTGAGCGCCATGCTGTCCGCCTGCCGCATGGTGCGCGGCAGCATGTCCCCCTCCGCCCAATCCTCAGCCCGAGACATGAGTGACCGCAAGCGTTTCAGGGCGCGCCTCCCTGCTTGGGGCAGCGCACTGACCAGGCCGCCCATGCCGGTCCGCGTCGGCGCCTGCTGGCGTGGCTGCTGGGGATAGAACGAGGGCGTGCTCCACCAGCTTGACGCAGCGGCGCCGGGGTCAACATCTTCTGTGCTGCTGCCACCGCCCAGGCTGCTGGCGGCGCTGTCGCTGTCGCTGCTGTCGATGGTTTTGGGCGGCAAGCAACCGGCGCTGTCCATATCCCCCTGTGCACTGCCGCCAAAGCCGAGCAGCGCGTCGCAAGCGCACATGGCATCGAATATTATGCCTGTCGCGCCCTGAACGCCTGTGCGCAGCACCCGATTGGGCCGTGCGCCATCTTTGGGTCGCAGCGCTGCACTGTTGTCGGTGTCCAAGTCCACAGGAGCGGCAAAGTGACAGCCGCTCGCCGGATTGGCAGCCTTTCGTAGCAGCTCGTAAGACATACTGGCCTCCCCGACGGAGGAGCTCAAAGCGAAGAGATAGCACTGGCCGTGACCCCCCACTACGCGCTCTTCCACTTCATGCGCCCCGGGACCGATTTTGGCAGTGATAATGTAGAAAAGACTGTCAAGTATGATGATAAACGTGTCGTAGGTGCTGCAGCGGTCGGCAATGCAGTCGCAATATTGCAGCGCAGACCAAGGCGAACGACAGCGTCGTTTGATACTTCTGATGGCCCTTGACTATTGTATGACCCGGCGCGACCACACACCGCGGCAGGTACCTGCGAAGGCGGGTGGCCGAGCGTACGACCTCGAGTACGGCCACCCAAAAAGTGCTGGTCTGCTCCGGCCAGTGGATGATGCAAAGTCAACACGAGGGGTAGTTTGGAAAGGGTTCTGGAGAGGCGTTCCAAGTCACTTCCTGGGACACTGGCACGTTTGGCTGGCCAACGACGGCTTGCAGCCCACTCAGCGATGTCAGTGTTTGCCATGTGCTATGTCCCAATGTGTAATTTTCCATTGTGAGCACGTCTGTGAGCGGTTCGTACGTCTGGTGCTGGTTTGAAAAGCAACACAGCCAGACCAGCACCTGACCTGAGACATCCTGCACGTTGCAGGGGTGTGCATCCCTGGATTTACGATTCCGGCCTTGCATGTGCCCGCGACATTTTGTTACTGCCGACGCACTGGGCAAATGTGGGCCTAGGCGCTTGTCAACAATGCCTCGACACCCTGCCCACACCATGACCAGCACATGCCGGCACCCATACGCGGTCGTTTCCACAGCGCCACACCGTACGCAGAGCTCATGCCAGAAAATGATGCTTACAGCGACAAAGGTTGGGGTGATGAGTGCTGGGATGGTGCGGTATGACATCAAACACCACGCAGCACCATGAGAATGCAAGCACGGCGGCGTGCCGTGTGCGCAGGGTCATTTCCGTCGGGCAGGGATGGTTGCACGGCATTGAAAGCGAGGCTCGTCGTTTTGAAAAGAGCGACATTTTGGGCAGCCATTCGAGGCGCCAAGCTTACGCGGGTGGGCGCGTGCAGCCACGCGATCGCGCCGAGGCGCCGCGCGTTGGGTGGTGGTCAGAGTTGAGCAAGGGAGCCGGCCGGGAAAGCATCGTAGTAGTAAGGCATGAGAGGGACAGCGCGTTTGCGCCTCAAACGGGAAAAAATATACACAAGTCGTTTCGCTCTGGGACGCCGCCCCGCACGCCGCATGCGCGAGTCGTCACGCCAAGTGCCCGGCAAAGCAGGCACACGCGACCCTCTCCCCCTGCCCCTCAACCCTCAGAGTGAGGCGCAGCCCCGCTGCTGCTCGCCCCGGAGCTACCGGCTGCGGCGTCGACGCCGCCCTTGCTGTCCCCCGCGCACTCTGCACCTCCGTCCCCCTCCTGCTCGTCTTCCTCCTCATCGTCACCCTCCTCCTCATCTTCCTCATCGCTGTCGCCGCCCGCCATCGCCGCGGCCATCGCGGCGCGGATCTCCGCGCCGCTCACCGCAGCGGCCGCAGCCGCAGCAGCGTCGGCCGCCGCCGCGGCCGGCTCGGGTCGCGGCGCGACCACGGGCAGGGGCAGCGCGCCTGAGGCGGACGCCGTGAAGCTGCCCAGGGGCACCAGCTGGGGCAGCAGCGGCGGCGCAACCAACTGCGCCATTGCGGCGCGCGGCACCGTGGGGGCCTCCGCCACAAACATGCCGTTGGCGGCGCCAGCGCCGCCCAGCGCCGCGCGCTTGGCCGCTGGCGCGGGCACGCCCTCGTCGGCGGCGCGCTTCTGCCGCTGCAGCGCCCGCGGCAGCGGCAGCGCGGGCGGCGGCAGCGACGGCGTCGCCGCCTGCGTGACGCTGGGCAGGCCGGGCTGCATCTCGGCGTCGCACCCAGAGCCAGCCTGCCCCAGCCCCAGCCGCTCCCTCAGGTACTCCAGCGCCACGTCAGCGTCTGCAGCGTCGACCGCAACCCCCGTGCCGCCGTTTGCGCGCGCCTCCGCGCCGTCGGCGAGCGCGGTCAGCACGGCCGCCACGCGCCGCAGGACGTCCCTGGGCGAGCCCTCCGACGCCAGCGCCGCGACCAGCGGCAGGGCGGCCGGCGGCGCCGGCGCCGCGGTCAGCAGGAGCGGCAGGCCGCCGCTGCCGCTGGAGGGCACCGGCGCGAGCGGGGCCGCAAGGACGGAGGGGCCTGCCAACGGCAGCGGCGGCGGCGGCGAAGGCGCGGCCGGGTCGCGGTGCGCGGCGAGCCCGGCGAGCGCGGCGACCGCCGCGGCGAGCGAGCCACCGCCGCCGCCGTCGCCCTGGCTGCCGCCGTGTCCGTCGCCGCCGGGTTCCAGGGCGTGGCCGGCGTCGCTGTCCGCCTTCAACGCGAGCTGGTGGCCCGCGGCGGCGCGGCCGTCGTCGTCCGCGCCAACCTCCGCGCCGCCGCCGGCGCCGGCGCCGCCCTCTTCCCCGTCGGGGCCGCCGTCGGCCTGCACCTCCGCGGCCGCGTCCAGGCTGGCCGCGGCGGCCGCCTCGACCGAGTGCTGCAGCTGCAGCAGCACCGCCGTGAACGCGACGTCAAACGGGTGCCCGCGGCTCGCCAGCACCGCGGCCGCCACGTCTGGCGTCATCGTGCGGCCGGCGTCCGACTCCAGCAGCTCGGCCGCGGCGTCCTGCGCGGCCACCAGCACGTCCGGCGGGTAGGCCGCGAACGGCACGCCGCCGCCGCCGCTGCCGTCACCCATGCCCGCGGCCGCGACGTCGTCCTCGCCCTCGTCGCCGTCGTCGTAGCCGCCGTGGCCGCCGAGGCGCGGGGGGGAGGGGCCGCCGGGGACGCGCGCCATGGCGGCGCGGCCGGTGGAGAGGCCGTGGGCGAGCTGGTAGCGCTGCAGGGGGCTGCGGTGGACGTCGTCCCACGGCATCTTCTTGCGCAGGGTGCAGTTCCTGGGTGGCGGGGACGGAAGATGGGGGAGAGGGAGGGTGAAGACAGGGAGAGCAGACGTTGCGGCTGGAAAGTGGCGACGCCGCCTGATCAAGCCGGGAGCAGCGTTCGATCTGGGGTCGCAGGCAGATTCAAGAGCAGGCAGGCAGGGGCAGCCCAGGGGGGGCGTGCTCGTCCAGTGGACGGTCCTGCGGCAGCTGTCGGGCAGGCGCACCAGTGGTTCTTGATGTCAGTCTCGGTGCGGCCCGGTAGGTACTTGGCGATCTGACGGATACAGCGCGCGTGTGTGTGGTTGGGCGAGGAGGTTGAGGGGGGAGCGGCACCTCGCGGGGCCGCGGCGGAACGGCACTCCGAGGGACTGCGGCAGGAGGACGCGAGCTCCGCAATGCCGAGGGCGGCTGCTGGGCGGCTGGCCGGTCGGCAGGTGTCGCTGGGCTGCGGGCAGCTGCGAGGGCAGAAGGCCCCGTCCGCGCCCTCACCTTGGACCAGGAGTTGCCCAGCAGCTGGTGGCTGCGCACCAGCGTCTCCTCCTCCTCCCAGGTCCAGGGGCCGCGCTTGAGGCCGGGCTTCAGGTGGTGCATGTAGCGGCCGCGGCACTGCTTGGCGGTGCGGCCGCCGCCCTCGTAGGCCAGCGCCATGTTGACCTCGCGCGCCACGGCCATCCAGTTCTTGTCGCCCGCGCGGTCCACGGCCCTGGTGTATGGCAGGGCAAGGGGGGAGGAGCGCAGCGGGAGAACCCCGCGAGGTTTGTGCCTGCAGCGCGCTCGAGAGCAGCGCTGTCACCATGACACAGCAGCCACACAGGCCGGCTGCGCAGTCGCATAGGTGCAGGGTTGGGGCGCACGCAGCGCGCCGCCGGCGCGGCGGCGACAGAGTATGTGGGTCGCCGGCCGTGGCCTCAACTGTGAGGAGGCGTTGCAGCAATCAGGCCGTGGCGCGTCTGTGTCCGGTCAGGCGGGCTGCTCACCTGCGTAGGGCCTCATCTTCCTCCGGCTTCCATGTGCCCTTGATCTCGCCCACCAAATGCACGTGATGGCGCATCGCGGCGCACTTTCGTGCGCACGCGCGTCGTGTAGGCGCGCGACCGCCGACCGGTGGTTTCGAGGCGCAGCGGTCCGCTGCGGCGGCCGGCGTGGCACGGCGGCCGCTTGCTCTTATGCAGGGGAAGCCGCACCGCTGTAAGGGCCCCGACGCGTTGAAAAAGAAGCGCTTGCCACACAGGCGCGCGCAGCAGCTGGATGCCTGTGAGGTGTGGAGCGGCACGACAGCGGATTCTGGGGGTTTGGGGCAGCGCCGACGTGGCGCGGGGACCTGCTGGCGTCCGCGCGCGCGGGGCGGGCTACCACGGGACACCACACCGGCATTTGACCAGCCCCCGGGGCAGGACTGTTCTCCAGAGGCCGGGCGACGCACTCGAGTGAGCTCGGCTGCCTCTTGCGGGCTCTGGACCGCCTGGCCAGCCTTTGAATAGGTATTACAGTTCAGGTCCCAGACAGCTGACCACGCATCGCGACCCACCTTCGAGGAGCCCGCGCCCCCGCTGCGATGCGCCCGCCTTGATTTCAATCAATGATGAAGTCGATGAGTTTCCAAAAAACCTCACGGAAACAATTGTATTAGGGGCGGAACGCGCAGGGGGTGAGTATCGACAGGGAACCCGCTCACAGAGCGCTGCACCCACCCGTCATCGCGTGCCTTTGGGGCTGCGTGAGGCGCAGCAAAGACACTTTGCGCAGTGATAGGCCTTCACATCGTTTGTCTATGTGCTCCGCGCTTTTGTCGATCTGGGCGTGGGAAGGAACACATCGTGCGGTGACCTTAAAACACCTCATTCGCTGCTCCGTGACGACGTCTACCGACGGCAGGCGTTGTACGCCGCTGCCACGCGTGCTTTGCTCGTGCTGAGCAGAGCCCGCCGACGACACGCCCCTTCCCATGCTGCTGTTGCCGGACCTCGCGCCGGCCGACATCGCGGCGCTGCAGGCAGCCGAGGTGCCCGACCCCGCGCTCGCGCTTGCGCAGCTGGAGCACCAGATAGAGCTCAAGGTGACGACAGGCTGGGCCGCACCGGTTCGGGCACGGCAACCTGACCCGATTGCAGGGGCGCCAGGCTCCCCTGCGATGTGTGTGCAGCACATCGATCAAATGCAGCAGGCCAACTTCAGCCGCAGTGAGTGCCGCGAGGCAGCAAAGCTCTCCACCCAGGACGTCGCCACACGTGCAACGCGCCTGATCTTTGGCCTGCCCTCTGTCTGCCCCCTGCCCTGATGCGCCACCGCAGGCGGCGGGCGTCCGGGATCACCTGAGGGACACGCCCGTGGTCGGCCAGACAGAGCCTGCGCCGCGGCCGGTGCAGGACGAGCCCGAGGAGGGTGAGCACCACCGCGCCCCTGCGCCGCCCCCCCCCCCACCACACCCCAAGCCCCCACACCCGATTACCAAACCCACAATTTCACACCCACACCTGGCACTTGTCGCTACGAGTTCGCCCCAACGGCGCTCCCAAGGCGCCTGGGCTCGCCCTTGTATTGCGTTGAGCTGCAGCCTGAGCCTGTCGGTCATAAGACTTGCCCTCCCCCACACACCGACCTCGCGCCTCTCGCCCCGCCCGGGCCCCCTCCACGCGCACCCCGCCAGCAGGCGGCAGCGTGTCGGGCTCTGGCGCCAGCGGCTCCGCCAGCGAGCCCCACTCGGACTCTGACGCGCAGTGAGGCTGGTAGGCAGCGCCGGTGGGCTGCGGCGGCGCAGGCGCAGGCGCAGGCGCAGGCCCTGCGTTGCTACCCAACGTTGGTTGGGCAAGGCAGCGCGGGCCGAGCTCAGCCCGCGGCGGTGTGTAAACGTTTAGACAGGCGTAGATTCAGATAGCCGCGTCTACGCAGGGCCGCCGTGCAGCTTGTGGGGCGGCATGGCCTCCCAGGTTGAGTCCATCAAGCGCATCCCAGGTGGGCCGGGCGGGAGCCTGCCAGGCCGGCTTGAGGCGCGCGATGGGGCGGCACGAAAAGCGCCCCGAAGGGCACGTACTGGTGTCATCCTGTGGCTGGATAGGTAGCCCTCAAGTTGCAGGGTCCCCCTTCGGCCCCGCGCAGTGCGGCGCCCTGCGCTCCACTCGGCTCATCCTCTGCCCGTTGATTGAAATGGCCCGCTCCTGCCCTCGCTGTTGGCCCCCCTCCAAAGGCACGCCCTTCATGGTGGACGGCTTCCGCTTCGCCAATCCGGCCCGCGAGCCCCATGTGCGCCACTTCCTCACCCACTTCCACGGGGACCACTACACAGGCAGGACGGCGCGCGAGCGCGCGCATATGCTCTCACGCCCGCCTCCACGCAGGCAGGACATGCGCCTGCCGTACCTGTGCCTGGCTCACCCGCGCGCCGCGCCGGCACAGGTTTCGGCCCGCCCCCTCGACGCTCGCTGCTGCTGACCTGGTCCCTTCAACCATCCCTGTCACCCAGTCCGCACCCTGCTGTGCCACATTGTTTCTCACCTCCCCCCTTCCCTCCAAATTGTTCTCAACCCGGCCACCCTCCTCCGCACTTCCCGGCCCCGCCCCCCTCCCCCAGGCCTGCCCCGCACCTTCCCGTCCACCATCTTCTGCTCAGACATCACGGCTGACCTGCTGATCCACGACTACCGCCTCAAGGTGGCCGGCCCCGGCGCCTGCCAGCTCGTGCGGCTGCCCATGTGCGAGCGGCTGGTGGTCGACGGCGTCGGCGTCACGGCGCTGCCGGCCAACCACTGCCCGGGCGCGGTCATGCTGCTGTTTGAGGTGCCGCGGCGCGGCGCCGCGGCCGCAGGCGGCGGGGGCGGAGGGGTGCACGTCATCCTGCACACGGGCGACTGCAGGTAGGGCGGGCTGATCACTCGGGCAGCGAGGCTGGGCGAGCGGCAGGTGATCCCGCGGCGCTGCCATCTGCAACCTCACCACCCGTCGTAGCAAGAGCAGAGACTGGGGCTTGTGATTAAGGCGTCAGCGGCCCGGCTCACAGTCCAGCCCAGCACAAATCCCACTCGCCCCC
>NW_014011234.1:0-9370 GCF_000611645.1 Monoraphidium neglectum
GGCGGGCGCGGCGCACCACCTGTCCGACTTCGCTCGCCGCTTCGAGGAGCTCGGCGGCGGCGCTCTCGGCGCGCCCCCGCCGCACCCGCACGCGTCCATTGCTGAAGACGCCCTCCTCAAGCGCGCGTCGCTCGACGCGGGCAACCCTGCAGCAGCCGCCGCCGCCGCGGCCGCCGCGTTTGGCGGGTTTGGTGGGCTGCTGGGCGGCGGCGGATATCCTGCGCCCATGAGCACCAGCGCGGCGCTGCAGAACCTTGCGAAGGCGCAGGCGGCGCTGGGCCAGTTCGGCATGGGCATGGGCGGGATGGGCATGGGCATGGGGCTGGACGTGCCAATGTTCAACGCAGCCTATACAGGTGGGCGCGGCCTCCAAGCGTCCAAGCTTGCGCGCGCTCGCCCGCCGCGTACCTGCCTGCTGCTGCCGCCTGCTGCCGCCTGCTGCAGCTGCTTTTGCTCTGCCGCGTCCTGTCCACCCTAGGTAGCACTGGCTGACGCGCTCTTGCGTGCCCCCACTCCCCTTGCCTGCTTCGCGTCACCCCCTTGGATGGTTCAAATCGCAGATGGCATGTTCAAGGCCCCCATGGCCCAGCAGGCAATGGCCGGCCGCAAGTCCCTGGACTCCTCGCTCCACGCCCACGGCCACGCCGCCGCCGCGGCCGCGGCCGCCGTCGCGGCCGCTTCGGCCGCCGCCGCGCGCAGCCAGCAGCAGCAGGTGCAGCAGCAGCAGCAGGCGGCGCAGCAGCAACAGTCGCAGCAGCAGCAGCAGCAGCACCAGGCGGCACCGTCGCCGTCGCGGCACTCAATGGAGAATCCCGCGATATCCAATGCGCGCGCGGGGCCTCGGATATTTGTGGGCAAGCTGACCAAGGACACCACCGAGGCTGACGTCAAGGAGTACTTCAGCAGGTGTGTGTGCGCGAATGCGTGTGTGTGTGTGTGTGTGTGTGTGAGTGTGTATGTGTGCGCCGGGGCGTTGAGCTGTTGACCGGCGGTGGTGGGCAGGAGACGCGCGAGAGTGGTGAGCGCACACATACACACTGAAACACACAAAACAAGTGCAAACGTCTCTGCGCGCTTGTGCTTCGTCTGCGTTATATGGCATGCCGCACGCAAAAACGGGCGTCGTGCACGGCTCGCCACCACTCACCCTGCCATGCAACTGCTTCGCCTCAATCCCCTCCTCAAGGTTTGGCTATGTGATGGACGTCTACATGCCCAAGTCGAAGGACAACAAGGCGGAGCACCGCGGCTTTGGCTTCGTGACCTTTGAGACAGACGCCGCCATCAAGCGCGTCGTCGGCGCCGGCTCCCACCGCCTGCGCAGCTCCACAATAGCGATCGACATAGCCATGCCGAAAGAGGACGACTCGAGCGGCAGCGGCGGCGTGGGGGCTGGCAACGGCGCCGGCGGGCAGCTGCCCGCGTCGCAGGCGCAGGCGCACGCCAACGCCCAGGCGGCGGCCGCCGCCGCGGCCGCGGCGGCCGCGTTCGACCCCTCCTCGGCGTTCGCCGGCTTTGGCGGCGGCGCGTTTGGCGGGATGCCGCCAACACCCGGGTTCGACGCCGCGGCCGCGGCGGTGGCGGGGCTGGCAGCGGCGCGGCAATTCCAGGCCGCGCAGCTGCCGATGATGTGAGCCGGACAGCCGGGCTCCTGGGCCGGCCGGCGGGCCCAAGCATGCGTGCAGCAGACGGCAGGGCTGCAAACGGCCATCTCGGGCGGGGCAGTCTCGGCGCGGCGGTGGCGCGGGGCTGCCCGTCTGCAATGCTGAGTACGTTCGGGCACAGCCCCCGGCCTCCTGCGCTGCCTGCCTTCTTCGCTCGCCACGCGTGCCCCGTGCGCTCGGCGGGCCCTGCTGCTTCGCAGCTCCAACGGCGCGGCGCCCGCCTTCTGGCACGCGTCGTCTCGCGGCGGGGCCCCTGCCCGGCGGGCGCCGCGCGCCTGCCTCCTCACCACTGATCCGCGATGACGCCTGTTGGTACTAATCGAATGGAACGGAATCCCTGGTTTCGATCTGACAGATTGCACGGCCCCTGTTCAAAGCTTGCCGCGAGCAACGATCTTTCGCCATACACGTGTGGGGGTAGCGGCGCCACGCCGCCCCCGGCGGCCGTCCTGAGCCCGGTGCATCAAGAGACCCTGCCTTCGGCAACTGGGGCGCTTGGCTTACTAGTGGCATCACGCGCTCGTGCGTGTGTGTTTGTGTGGGTGTGGGTGTGTGGATGTGCGCGCGTGCACACATGTGTGTGCGCGTGTGCGTTTGTTCCCTATCGCATAATGAGGTCTGATGCTCCCAGCGAGCGAACACTTCCCTTGTGGCGGCGGCCGCGCCTGCCGCGCCCCTTTTTGGCCGACGCGGGCGGGCGCGACCTTCGAGGCTGCGCGTGCCCGTGCATGTCTGCAATGTGGATAGTCCCCCAAGAGACGTGACGACCGCGCCGCAACCCGCCATGCACGCGCCGGCTACGGCCGCTGCGGCGGCGGCTGCAGCGCCACGGAGAGGCCGACAGGGAAGCCGTCAGGAAGCCAACCGCGCGCCGCCCGCGGGGCCACGGGCCCCGGTCCTGTCCCAAGGCGGGGGCGCCAGCTGTCATGCCCACCGAATGTTGTGATGTCCCCATTTTTCCCGGCCGCGTCTGCAAAGGAACGACAGGGCATCCCTGCGGTCGGCCGCGGCGGCCTCGGTAGCCCTGCGGTCCGGCCCGGGGCGGCGCCAGCAGCGGCGCAGTCCGGGCCGAAAGCAGACCGACGGCCCGCGGTGCAGTCCAGGCCCGCACCCGCGAGGCCTTTCGCCACCCCAGGGGCGCCCGCGCGGCCTGACCCTTGCGCCGCCTTTGCCTGCTGGAAATCGGGCCCTTGGGCTCCGCTCCTCCGCGCCAAGCAAGTTCTGAGTTCCTCTGCCCACCATGGGCGCATCGTGCCCCTCAAGTGTCGAGACAAGAGTTTCCCTCGCCTGCCTGCCAGCAGAACCCCACACACAATTACATGGAAGCGTGCGGAGCGGGGCGCGCTGCCGCGCCCCTCCCGCGCGCGAGGAGAGTGCATGGGCGTGCGCACGCCCCCCCGTCGGTCCGAGCGCACACTGGTGCCGCGCGCGCCGCCGCGACGCCGTTTATGCGCGCGCAAGCACGAGAAGACGTGGAGGGGTTTTTCAAACGCGCGCGACGGCGCGCGCGCGAGCGCGCTTCTTTCACGGGCACCCCTTGTTGGGCGGCCCCGCAGCGAAGAGACTCGGCAGGGAAATTGAGGCAGACTTCCGGGCGCGGGCGCGGCACAGAGCACCCGTCTGCGGCCGGCTTTCGGCGGCCACGTTGCGGCCCGTTTTGGCATGCTTGGCAATCACATAATTTCCGCACGATCGGGCACCCATGCGAGACCACATTGCGAGGAGCAGCGCGAGCAGTCAGGAGCTCGCCTCAGCACTTGCGGACCGACTGTGCGCCACACGGGTGTATGTACATCCCTGGAAGCCAGACCAGAGTGCACGCGGCCGGCCACCCCTGGCAGCCGCCCTACGCCCGGCTCATGAGGGCCGCGCGGCGCCAGGGACGCTGGGTGGCCGGGTTGGCGGCGCTCTCTCGCCTCCTGTACGCTTGAATTTCTCTTTGGCTGCTGGGCGGACCGCGGTTCCAAGGCCGCTTGGCGTGTCCAGGGCCGCGGCCTTGTGGGTGGATGCAGCCCTCCGGGTCCTCCAGTCTTGGGGCGCCGCCAGACCGCGGCCCCCTCCCTGAACTGTTCCGGCTGCGTCCGAGTCTCTGCGTGTGTTTGCGTGCGTCTCAAGTCTGCCAAGGATCAAGTTTGCCTCCCAGCCGTCCCGTCCCACTCTTTGCTGACAGCAGCAGGCCGTTGCCCCCGACAAGCCCCAATTTTTGGGTCCCGGCGCCGCCCACACCCCCGCCTCGTCTTGGCCCGCACCCGCCGCGCGCCCACCCGAGCGCTCGGCGGGCGGCCCCGGTTGTCGCCGTGTTATGGAGTGTTGTGTTTTGGCCCGAAGGAGAATTTGTTTCTGCAGCCGCCCAAGGCCTACGCCTCTCATCAAGCGTGCAAACATCTTGGTGGGAGCGGAGGAGGACGGCGGCACGGCGCAACGCCAAACAGCACTTTACAGAGGCGCCGTGTCACCCGCAACGATGCGCTCGAAATGTTGACCCGCACCCCAATACACCATGCGCTGCTCACAAGCGGGCGCGCGCGTGCGCCCGACAACGGCGCGCCTCCCTTTTTGAGCCGTGCTCTGGTCGTCGTCTTCAGTCAGGAGAGGGGTTTGTAATGGTTGGCCCTCCCTCTCGGCCTGTTCACCGCTCACGCAGCGCTGATCAGGGATCCTTGGAGATGCGTATGATGGGTACAGATGCGGCGCGGCATGCACGTGCCCTCAGCACCAGCGACTAGCTGAGTCAAGGGCGTCTGAGTGCGCTCTGCAGATGACACTGCTGGACTGACCACGCAGCACAGCGTGCACAGCATGCAGCCCAGGCGTGCTGCATATGAGGTCTGGGCAACTGTTTCAAAATTCAAAATTTCGTCTGCGTGTCATGTGTGCCCTGCGCTGTCCATGGCGTGTCAGCAGCAGGCCTGGGGCCCACCAAGGTTTTCAAGGTTGTGGACTGCGACAGGTCAGCCTTCCGCTCCGGCTTCAAAGTTAGTCGATGTCAGTACAGCATGATACATATCACTTTCACGCTCGTGCCTGTGCGTTTTTACATATCCCATAGCAAAACCAGCTTGACATTCGAATCACTCGGTCACCTTCATCGATTATTTGATCAACCCAGCCGGTCGTGTGTTCATTATCTTGAGAACCATGCCCATTAATGCTTGCAGACCTTCGGGCAGCGAGGAAGGGGACTATGACGACGCCGCCCTTTCGGCACGCAGCACAGGCAGCGGCGCCAGCATGAGCAGCACACCCGGCGTGTGCCGCGGCGCCTCCCCCTCTGCCATGCTGCCGCCTCCATACCCCACACTGCTGCCTCAACCAAGCATGGTCATCCGCATGCTGCAGGTCAGCAAGTACAAGTGCCCGTCGGTTGCCGAACCACCCCCATGCGCCCAACCACATCATGCTGGGCACAGTACCCAAAGCGCACCCATGCATCCCCTATGCATGCATGCAAGCGGTCCCGCCCACATGCCATGCATACATCCTAGCATGGCGCATCAACACCACCCGCTGCGGCCGCCGCATGACCGCAGGGTTGCGGGGACGTCGATCCCAGGGATGTGGTGGTGCTGCTCCCAGGGCCTCTGCTGCACTCTGAATCGCTGGACCTGACAGCCTACACCTTGCCCCCCCGCGGCCCCTCTCCGCCCTCGGCCTCCGCCGGGCCCGGGCCGGCTGCGGCCGCGGGCGCGCGCGTCGCCCGGCCACTGCTTGCGTCGGCGTTCGTGCGCGGGGTCGCGGCTGCGCCTTGGATGGTCGCCCCGCCTCCG
Source organism: Monoraphidium neglectum (assembly GCF_000611645.1). Lineage (NCBI taxonomy): Eukaryota > Viridiplantae > Chlorophyta > Chlorophyceae > Sphaeropleales > Selenastraceae > Monoraphidium > Monoraphidium neglectum. The sequence continues at coordinate 5,432 of NW_014011234.1, forward strand.
CCCAGCGGCGCGCGGCCGCCTACCTCGGCAGGCGCGCCAAACAGTGGCGTGGGCGGCAGTCGAGCGACGCCCGGAGCTGCAGCTGGAAACGGCTCCTGCATGGGCAGCTATGCTTTCAGCGCAGACGGCGCATCGGCCCCCCGCGGTGCCCGGCCGCAGCAGGCACACCCACAAGCAACTGTCAAGGAGCCTTGTGCAGCTGCACACCACGAGTGCAGCGGCAGCAGCGGCGATGCAAGCAGCTGCATTGCGCAAGAGCCAAACTTCCAGCCTCCACGGCAGCGCCCGACGGCCTCGCAGCTGCGCCGCGCGCGCCGCGGCCAGGCCCGCGCAGCTCGCGCTGAGGCGGCCAGCGGCGCGAGACTCGCTGCCGCGACCTCACCTGTGGGTTCAGACGCCAGGCTGGGGCAGGCGCAGCAGCAGCAGCAGCAGCACGCCAGGGCCGACCTGCACCGCTTGGAGTCGCTGCCAGACGCGCCGGGGGCAGCGGCTGCGGCGCTGTCGTGGTGCCATGTGCAGCACGCGCGTGGACGGGTGCCGGAGCTTGATGACAAAACGGTGCAGGTGCGCGGGTGCGGCGACCATGCATGAGGGCGCCTGCTGCTCATTGGGCTTCCTATGTACCTGCCTCCGTCTCCTAGGGAGCCTGTGATGCGCGCGTGTTCAAAACAAGTACCATGGTGCTGGGGATAAGGCGCTTGTGTTGCTCTGAGTGGCGCCTGCCGCGGCCACCTGGCCGCCACTCGTGCCTGTGTTGGCTCACCAGGACCGACAATCGGCCGGGTCCTGCGGCATGGTCTGCGCCGCCGCTCTTCCCTCACGCGCAGGAGTTGGTGAGGCTTCAGCTGCAGGCGCGCCAGCCGATACGCGCCCCATGGTACCGCGCCGGGGCGGCGGCCGCAGGCGCGGGCGCGGGCCCAAATCTGAGCGCTGGCACGGGCGCAGGTGCAGCACAGGCGGCGGGGCCCGTCGACGACTGTGCTCATCCCCCGGCCGAAACTGCGTCGTCTGAGGAGCTGGGTCGCACACTGGGGCAGGGCGGCGTGCTCTGCCTGCAGGGCGGGCAGAGCGGCGAGCAGGTGCCAAGCGAAGTGGACGAGCAGCAGCGCCCGCCCGGGAGTCCAGCAGCCGGGCTGGCTGCAGCGCCTGCGCCGCGCTTGCGCCGCCCGCTGGCGGAGCGACAGGCACAGAATCAGCAGGATAAGCAGCATCAGCAGCAGCAGAAACAGCACGAGAGTGGGCTGCAGGGGCAGCAGCAGGTGCAGGAGCAGGAGCAGCGGCAAGAGCAGCAGCAGGAGCAGCAGCAGGAGCAACAGGGATCCAGCAGCCTGCTGCATGTCACAGTGAGCTGGGCATCTGCGAGGCCGGTAGCGCCGACTGCAACCAAGAAGGGCCCTTTGCCCTGTGCGCATGGGGCCGACGCCAGCAGCACCTCGGGAGTCCGCGAGGCGGGCCCACCGCAGCAGCGGCAGAAACAGCAACAAGGTGCGGTGGATGGCGGCGGCTGGGACGCAGGGGACAGCGGCCGCCGGCACGGCGATGCCTCGGCGCACCAGGATGCTGCCAGCAGCCGCTGCGGCGCAGCAGCGACGGCCGAAGTCGCAGGCAGCAGCAGCGGCAGAGGCGCAGGGACGGGTGGCGCCGACGTACGATTGGGGGCGGCCGGAGCGGGGCTGGCCGCAACGGGCACTGGCGTCTTCTTGCCGCCTGGGTGGCTGGTCGGGCAGCAAGTGTGCACGTGATCCCAGATTTCCGCTGAGCCATGCGCTTCTAATTTCTGCCTGCGCTTGTTTATGCATGCATGCTGAATGCGTATTTGTTTGTGATCTGATTTACGGCTGTGACGTTCCACCCCCAATGATCGGCCAGCTGCGCATTGTGCGCCGCGACGCAGCAATCGCCCCTGGATTGAAAACCAGCGTGGGACCTCTTGAGCCAATGCTCCAAGGGGGCAGCGAGGGCATGCGTGGGACGCAAAAGCTCCAACACGTGTCGTATAATCGTGATAGCGACCTTGCCTGTGAGCCTTGTAGCGGAAGCCGGCGCGTTTGCGTGCACACGCGTCCGTTGCGCCACCATTACCGCACCAGCCCCGAACGGTGCAGTCCAGTCCGGAAAACAGGCTCTCCGAGCCCACCAGGGGCGACGCACCAGAGCCGCAGCAGGCATGCCTCATATGCCGCAGTTTAAATACAGGGAAGTATATCGCAGAAGCAGCTTGGCAAGCGATCGGGGTGCACAGCAAGACACAATTTCGAATCGCAGTGCTGCTCAAGTCGGTTGGCAGTGACGCCTGCCAGCGTCACTGCTGTCTCCGCGGCGTGGCGCAAGCTCTCCGGCAAAAACCAGCGATCAAGAATGTTCCCATAAATTATTCACACCGGTGAGCAGCGTGAGCGGCGCAGTGAGGACGGGTGAGTTCCCTGACCCCAACGCATACAGATGCGATCGAAGCACTGACCTGACACTTTCAACACTCACAGGTGCTCTTACTGAACCCATACATCCCCATGCATCCTGCCGCGCTCTTGATGCCGAAGAATGCGTCCATTTCACCTGGCGCGTTCCAGTAGGGGGCCGCGGCGCCGCGTGCTGACGCCTCGTGTAGACTTCTGCCTTCTTGCTCTAGTGTACGTCGAGGTGTGTGGGGGAGCGGGCCAAAGAACGGCCTACGGAGGGTCCCGCCTCAGTGCATATGGCCGCTGTTGCGGCATGCCAGCGACGCGCCGAATGATAGAGTGTTATATGCTTCATCCAACGGCGTTGCTGATAGGGCGCGAAAGTTGCTCTCGAGTGATCTGGGCGCCATGCGCTTCCTCGACTTGCAACAGTGTGTCCTCTGGAGCTGCTGCGTCCTCTCCAGCACCTACTCCGAAAGCGTCGCGGGCCATCGCTACCTGCAGCGCGAGACGGTGCGAGAGGGTTGCTCTGAGCCCGTCGTGCGGCCAACAACACTTCCGGGGCTCCTCCAGCTGGCGGCGCTCGCAGCGGCCGTGGGCGCCGCCTGGCGCGCGCCGGCAGCTCCCTCGCCGTTTTCTTTCATACCCACCTCGCGCTCATACATGCTGGGCCATTTTGACGCGCTCACCCCTCCCTCAGGGCAACCTCAAGTGCTTTGCCAGCAGCAGCGGCCCCGCCGCCGCCGAGCCGGCAGACGCGCCCCCGCCGCTCTTAGCCGACCCCCAGATTGAGTGGGAGGAGCGCTGGCGCCAGCAGCAGCAGCTCGAGGGCTTTAGCGAGCTCGCGTGCTCGGCCCATCAGACCCCGGAGCTCGGGCAGCTGCGCGCACTGCTGCTGGTGCGCGCGGGCAGTTGAGGCGGCGCTTGCCCGCCATTAGTGTGAATTTGGGTGCCGCCTGCCGGGCGCCCCCCCCCCCTCTGTGCCGCTCCGCTGCCTGCCGCCGGGCCCCTTTGCTCTCCGGCCGTCACACTTTCCTTAACCCCCCCTCCTGTGCGCCTCCCGCCGTGGCCTCGTTTTCATGCAGGAGGTCAAAGGCCCGCCGGCGCCCTTCACTGGCGTCGCCGCCATCGACTGAGCAGCCCGCTCCAAAGCAGCTTAGCCCCCGTGCACCATAGACAGGCCCGCCCCTGACTCTCAGGGATCCCGCCAAAGCAGAGGAGCGCCGCCGAACAGGCAGCCGCCCGGAAGCCAGTCCGCGGCCCTAGGGCCCAGCCAGACAGCCCAGCGCAAGCCTGCCAGAATGGAGGTCGGCGGCTGCGAGCCTGACGAGCACAGGGGCCGGCGGCGGTGGCTGCCCGTCCCACTTCCGCGCGTGAGCCTCCCCCTCCTCGGACTGGGCGGCGCCGCGCGCGCCGCCCGGCGCCGGCGCCGCGCGGCCGGCGTGGCCAGCGCCGCAGGCGGCAAGAGCCGCTTTGCTGCCGGGGCGGCGGCCGTCCCCTGCTGCGCCCAGCAGCCGCTGGTGCTTGCCACCCTGACCGC
>NW_014011233.1:0-9368 GCF_000611645.1 Monoraphidium neglectum
CCTCTGCTATCGCCACGAGCCGCCGCCCCGCGCATATTCCTGCCTCCCGCAGCTTTGCAAACATGAACCAGATCAGCCAGGTGACGAAGCAGATCGCGGGCAGCAGCGCGACCGCGCCGGCTGCGCGGGCGGACTGGATGTTGAGTCCGTAACGCCAGATGCCTGTTGATGCGCCATAAATCCAGAGGAAGACGAGGTAGAGGGTGCCCCACAGCAGCAGCAGCTGCGCGGGCGGGGACAGAGGGCGGACACGGGGTGGGTGCACAAGGGAGTGTGCGTGAGGTTCGCCCTCAATGGCGTGCGGGCGGGGAAGGGGTTGGGCATAGAGTTTTGGGTGAGGTGGGGTCTCGAGGACCGCTCGGGTGCCGGGGAGTGGGAAGTAGCGATTGTGCCGAGCAAGCGGCGCGCGCACGGTTTGCGTGCGCGGGCCGGGGCTCGCGCCCGGGTGCACCAGCTACGGGGGTGCCTGCAGGTCTGCTAGGCGGGGGATGCCCCGGCCTTGCTGCAGCCGCTGGCGCGGCGCGAGCGCGCGCAGAGCAGAGCGGCCGGTCGGCTGGCGGGGGGGCTGCGGTGCCCCATATCTGAGCACTGCCCTGGAATCCATTGCTTGAGCAGGCGCCAAGCAGCCCCGTCCTGCTAGTCCAAACACCTGCGCATCGCAGCCCTGCCGCAGCTCGTGCCCCATCCCAATCCACACACACCTCTTGAAATCCAAGACAAGCACGCTCTCCTCCGCGCGCCCGCCCGCCCGCGTGTCGTGCACACACACACACACACACACGCGTGTACACACACGCGTGTACACACACACACACACACACACACACACACACACACACACGCGTGCGCACGCGTGCGCGCGTGTACACACGCACACCACACACACATACGCGCGCACACACGCGTGCGCGCACATTTTGGCGCACACATACACGTACACACACATAACACACACACCCATACACTCACACACACACACACACCTGGAAGTGGTACGAGACAAAGGGCAGCCGCGTCAACAGGACCTGAAGGACCGCTACAACCACATTGCCTGCGCCGGACGGTGCGCCCGCGAATGCAAGCGTACGGCGAGTAGACGAGCTCGTGTGTGCCGCAGGTTCCAGGTGTTGACTGTTGCATCCCCACTCCTATGATCAAGCAAAGCCGGCAAGCCCCTCGCTGAATCGCCGCGACCAAAAGGAATCCCCAAAGAACGCAGGCCAGGCGTGCATGCCATGCTCGCACGCACGCCCAAGCTCTCTGCTGTAATGCAAACACAGCGCGCAGCAACAACAACCTGGCAGGCACGCCCGTGCAAAGCGCGTCCCCGCAGCGATGCGCGCACCCGCATGCGCCAGGTAGTTGCTGGCGTCGTCCACCGGGAATCCGCCGCCGACAACGGCAACCAAGCCGCCCCAGTACCTGGTTGCGTGTGCGTTTGGGCGTCAGAGCCGACCGTGACAGCCGCGGCGAGACGCACTCGTCGCCAGAATTTAGCGCGTATGCAGATCGGGCCAGCAAAGCTGGGTGGCGGCCCCCACCGGAGCTGCACCCCGCCATCGTACCGAGTATGCTGAGCTAGGCAACAGGAGGCTGCCTTTGCGCCTCGGGCGACGCAAGGGAGCGCGGCGCGTGCGCGTGTGCGTGTGTGCGGGCCCCCGCCGCGCGGTGCAAAAAAGTGGGTTGAAAGCCCGCGCACCAGAGCGTCACCACGAAGGCCGATGACGTGGCGGTCTCCATGACTAAGCAGTGGGAGACGGACAGCCAGTCCCACTGGGCGCGGGGCGGGGTTGAAGGGTGGCTGGGCAGGTTGACTCAGGACCACTGAGGATCGAGCCCACATCCAAAAAGGCCCCCAATGCGTGTGCATGCCCGAGCACACACGTTGACAATCCCCATCCGCCTTCCTTTGCAATCTTGCCCCTTCCGCCCTTTCTCTGACGCGCACATGTGCACATGCAAGCCGGCAAGCAGGTGGGCAGGGTGGTCCTCTCCCCAGCGGCCGGACACGCACAGTCAGCATGCCCTACACTCACCTCCTCGCGCGGCACTGCCACAGGGTATGTCGGCCACCCCTGCTCCTGCCCACCCGCCAGCGCCCCTCCCCTGCCAAGCGCCCCCGCACCCGCCATGCCCCGCACGCCCGCCGCGCTCGCCGCTCCGCCGCCGCCGGGCGCCGCAGCGGCCGCGCCGTTGCGGCCGGCGGCTTGGTCCCATTGCGCCCCGCCGCCGCCGCCGTTGACGACCGCGCCGCCGCTGCCATTGGCGTAGGGCCGTCCAGCCGGGAACAGCCCCGCCTTCTGGCCGCCGCCGATGGCCCCAGCACGGCCCCCATCAGCCGGGCGCAAAGGCGCGCCGCCCGCCGCCGCGCCGCCCGTCACCGTGCGGCGGCCGGCGCCGCCGCCGGCGAGGGACAGGGCGCGCTCGCGCTTGGCGCGCCGCTCGCGTCCGAGGCGGCGCAGCGTGTTGGCCAGCGCCACAAACCCCGCGGCGCCGAGCAGAGTGATGGACCTGCGGAAAACAAAACCGCCGCCAATGCGAAGAGTCTGTGTTCACAATCGGATGCCACCGAGCAGGTGAGAGCAATCAGGCGCGAGGTCCAGTCTGTGCGCGTGCAAGCATCCTGGAGGGGGCACGTGCGGCGGGACGCGACGCCCGCAGCAAGCGCGCAGTCGCCCTGCGCAGGGGCCCTCGGAAAACGCTGAGCCGGGGCGGTTTTTGGAATTGAATTATGCCCTGATTCGTGCCGGGCTGCGTTTGGAGGGGACAGTGCTCTGCGCGCTGGCGGCACCAGACCCTCGCAGACGCGAGGCGGCCGTGCGGCCTCACCAGTTCTGGGGCAGCGGCGGCGGGGCCGGCAGAAGGGGCCAGGGGCGGAGGAAGGGCGTGATCAAGGTGCACGCGGTTGCGCGGGGAGAGGGTTGTGTGAGGAGGCTGGGGCGTGTGCAAAGGAGCGCAGGCGTGGACACTGCGGGCTGAACGCCCCGCTGTGCCGCGCCGCCGGCTGGGGCGCCGCACTGCCCGCGTCAGGGCGGCCCAGCGCGGCGGCGCGCACGCCTCCACATCAGCGCGCTCAGTGTCCACAGGGCTGGCGCAAGCCGAGTTCCGGGGCCGCAGGCAGGAGCGTGGGGCGAATGCCTCTCGCCCTTCAGCTCAAAGTTCTCACCGTGAAGTAGCTGAGCCACTGGCCGTAGGGGCCGGTCCCCTTGGGGGAGTCGTTGGGGAACGTCCCGTAGTAATACAGCAAATTGATCTGATTCATGATTGCGGGGCACACGAGGGCCGAGGAGGTTCGATTTGCTAGCAGTCAGAACCAGAACCAGAATGCAGTGCGCAGCCGGCTGCAGCAGCGAGCCCCGCCGCGGCCGCCGCCGCACAGACGCGCGCGCCCGCCGCCGCCCTTGCCGCCGCGGATTGATACCGACGTACGTGCCGCCGACGCCGGCCGGCGGCGCGCTGGTTGCCCCGCGTGCGAGCCTGCCAGGCCGCCGTCCGCCTGCCACGGCCCCGCTCTGCCCTGTGATTGCAGAGTCCTGCTGCGGCTGCGGCTGTCTTATAAGGGTGCGCACCACAACGTATGCGGCAAAATACACGACTGTGAAGGCGTGGAGCACCACCAGCATTGGTGTATTGAGGCAGAATGACCCCACCTGCGGAGGATGGCGGCGGCGGCGGCGGCGGCGGGCGCGGCGGCGGCGCGGGGTGGAAACAGGCGGGGCGAGAGGGCGGGGGAGGCAGGCACAATTGAAGCGTCAATATCCCTGCAGCAAGCAGACCAGCCGAGCCATTCGACGGGAGGACGGCTATCAACACCCAGACTGTGGGCACAAGAGCCTCCAAGGTTGGTGACCGATCCCAGACCAGGCGAAATGCACCCCTTTGGATCCCAAATCCCTATCATCGGATCGACCCCAGCAGATCCCGGACAAGATCTGATCCTAAAACTGCCCTGGCCTGAGTCTTGCCTGGGTCCGCTTGAAAGCCGCATGCGTGCCAGGCCAGGCCACACGCCAGTACCGATGCAGTCCTGGCGCGCGTGCTTTCAAACCGCTGTGAATTGAAACTTGCCGAGGCTGTCGGGCCCCCTGCTGCTGTTATGGGGGTTACTTTTTCCGCCGGAGGCACCACCACCCCATACACCCTCGTGCCCGCACGCCCCGCCGCAGGGGCCCTATGGGGCTCTTCAGCCGCCCCCACACGGTCGACCCTGCAGGGCCTGGATACGCAACGAATTGCACCCTCAACGGCCCACTCCTCACGCCAACGATCAGATTTGACGATCCCCAAAACAGCAGGGGAACGGCATCCAAAAGCCTTCTAATCTCACCAGGTGCTCCGGATCGATCAAGTCCATCGCCCAGTAGCCGCGCGGCCGCTCGCGCCTGGAGACGCCCGGCGCGCGGTTGCTGATGAAAAGCAGCCTCGGCAGCCAACGCGGCGCCAGGCGCCGCCAAGCCCAGCTGTTCTCGTTGCCGGCTGCAGGGCCGGGCACAAAGGTGGGGGAGTGAGCAGTGGCGGTTACTCAGGGGATAGGGCGTGGGGAGATGCTGCCTGGGGGCTGGACCCGCGAGCGCAGCGTGGCGGGCGGCGCAAAGCGGCGGCGCGCGCTGCGGCGGCGCGGAGCCGTACCTGCGCACAAAATGTTGCCGATCACAACGCATAGGATGGCCACTATAGGGCCCCACACGGGAGCGTCGATTGGGAGGGCTGTTGGGGAGGGACCATCAGTGGCCTGCTGCGACGAGGGCTGCTGGGCGGATGCCATCGCCGACAGGTGCGGAAGCGGTGATGCGTCGGCCGTTGGCACGAGGCGCGCCCTGGATAACGAGGCAGGTAAGTTTTGTCGTCAGAAAGTATCATGTCAGGTCCACTGCATGCAGCAGTGAGTGCGTCAATGAGTCACGTCATTTTTTCGGGCGACTGATCCGACTGCACACAGCGCTCTCTTTTGATGCTTTGAAAAACAACAAATGCACTTTTACTGACGAATCCATCACAAGCAGCGACTGTCCAGGCTGATTTGCGCCCCTCTGCACCACCAGAGGAGGCAGGCGCGCAGGGGCGCGCTGCGCCTACATGCTGAAAGCCATGCTAGAGGCGCACTTGACCGCACAACATCATGCGCTGCACATGCTTTGTTGATCATGCCGCGCAGCAGGCGCCGCCCCCTCCTCCACCCCATGCGCTCGCGTCACCCAACGCTCGGTGCAACGGCTGAAACTCTGGTCTGCCCCAACACTGCCTGTGTGCGGGTTGCTGTTGCTTGTGATTTTAGCTGCATTTGCTGCTGCCTTGCAGCTGCTTTATGAGTGCCTATCCATAGTGGAAAGGTGTGAACGCGCGCCCAGGCATGGCGGAGCGACGCAGGCGCCCAGCACGCCGCATCCACATGAGACTCGCCCCTTCATGTACTGTACTATATTTCAGGCATGCCAAGCGCTAGAATGGCAACGCGGCCGATGCTGTGAGGCTTTCCGGTCGGTTCCCGGTTGTCGCAGGCTGGCAGGAAGCGTGCAGGTGATGCAACCGCAATGATCTGGGAGACCGCATGCAAGGCGCCGATCGAGCTCCCTGCGCGGCCCCAAACTGCCGTCGCCCCGCTTATCACGCGTGCCAGCTGGCAGCATGTGCGCGTTAGTGTGCGCCACATGCCTCAGGCTGTCTCAAAGTGTGACCGGCCCCAGGTGCAGCTGCGGCCGCGAGGATGCAGGGAGTCGCGGGCACCAAGCCCTGGCGGCGCTTTGCTACTATTGGCAGGCGGCTAAATGCGGGAACGGTGGATGCGCTTGGGGCGAGCACAGTGGGCGTGACGCACCCAGGAGCGGGGCGCACAAACTCGAAATGTCAAGGGTGTCGGGCGACTTGGCGGGCGGAGCGCCATCAGCATCTTTGCAAGGCGCCTCACCCAATGGACAATGACTTGTAACACGAGTCTTGCAAGGAGTACCACACGGCGTGCACGAGCCTGCAATCCGCTCTCTGTCACCTCGCGCCGATCAACGCATCTCCGTCGTCCTGCGAGCATGCTCACTTGGGAACAAAATGATCAAAAGTGGTCTATCTAGTACTCGCAGCGCGATGCTTGGAGGAGGCGCGCAGCGTCAGCAGTGAGTGATCGCAGCCCGCTTCGCGCCACAAGGAGGAACTTTGGCGCCATGCTGACCAGAATTGCACCGGTAAGATTATTGATTCCGAGCGCTCTTACATGGGCGTAGTGCAGGCGGGCCAGGAGTTCGGCTCTTGGGCATGCCGGAAAGCGCAAAGTCAGGTTATGCAGCCAATAGCATTGAGGATGAGCAATGAAGGCTTGAGGCTGCTGCAGCGCGTGGGGCAAGGCCCGGCGCAGGGCTGCGCTGCGCCCGCTGTGGCGCTTCGCGCGACGCACATGGCGGCCGAGGATCTCTGGCCCGTCCAGTACGCGCCAAGCGAAACGCATTGCACCTCACAGTGGCGCGCACGTCACTCATGTATAGGATGACATCGCATGGGCCAAGGTCTCGGGCTGGCCTTGGTGCGTAGCAGCCTTGTCCTCTGTCCCATGTATCGACGGGGAGGGAGGCGGACGCCACGCACTCATCTTCAAGCGCGTGCCCCTCGCACCTCGCGCGGCACACACGGCGCGGCCGCCGCGCACGCAGCTTCCGCCGCCCACGCCGCCGCGCGCGGCCGCACCGGCGGCGGTCGTCCCGCTGCCAACCGGCCCCAGCCGCCCGCGACTGGCCAATGTCAACACAATGGCCCCGCTCGCGCGCCGCCGCACGCCCGCGCAGGTGGCCGGCCGTCATCATGCCCGCCAAAACCGTGCAAGACGACGACCCCACAACAAAGCAGGCGCGCAGGCCCCACGCCCCGTCCGGTCCCCGCGCTGCCGCGCGCCCGCGGAGACGCCCCCGCCTGGCCCACTGGTACATAACAACAACACTCCCTGCTGCATCCGGGAAACGCCTCTTCCCCTGCCGCCCCCTTAGGTTGTGTTCCTGGTTGACAACACCGCCGCCCTGGTGAAGACCGGCGCGATCCTGCCATTCACGCGGGACAACCTCAGCCGTCTCCTGTCACCCACATCACTCCATGACAAGGTGTGCCGGCGCCCCCGCCACGAGCGCCGGGCCTCCGCTGTCCTTGCCTGCCGCCGTGATCTCTGGATGGAACCGCCCCTGCTCGCGTCCTGTTTCATTCCCAGGAAGGCGGCCGCCCCTGGTTGTCAGATGCGCCGCGCGCGCTCGACCCGGGGCGTGCGACCTTTGCCCGGCCCTCCCCTCCCCTGCCCCTCGCTCACAACCCTCCCCTGCCACCGCCCGCGCCGCTCAACATACCCGGCAGCGCCTGATGCAGGCGATAGAGGAGGCGCGGGCGCTGCTGATGGAGGGCGCCGTCCACCGCGACACATACGTGCCCGCGGCGCCAGCGGGCTCGGATGAGCAGCAGCAGCAGCAGCAGCAGCAGCAGCAGCAGCAGCAGCAGCAGCAGCAGCAGCAGCGACGGCAGTTGCAGCAGCCGGCGCTGCTGCCGCAGATCATGCCGTCCAGGGAGGATGCGCAGCGGCGGTCGGGGCGGCACCTGGCGAAGTTTGTGCGGCAGGCGGCGCTGGAGCCGGAGGTGCGGGCTTGTGTGTGTGTGTGTGTGTGTATGTGTGTGTGTGTGTGCGTGCGTGCGTGCTTGGGCAGCGCTCTGTGTCAAGAACACAGGCGGCGATCTCGTCTTTTGAGCACGGGGAGGAGCGGGGGCGAAGCAGTGCGGACGGGCCTTGGCGCCTCTCTGCCCCGCATGGGGACCGCCGCCGCACGGGCGCCGCGCCTGCGGAGCTGGCGCCGCTCGCCTTGCCACCCCCTCCCCGACGCGCCCCTTTCCCCTTCACGCGCACCTTCGCCTTGCAAACCACGGTGGGAACCGCCCTGATGTCATGATGCGCCTCGATGACGTCCTGATGACGTCACCCCAACAGGCTGCGTACAACAAGCTGATGGACCAGTCGTGCAAGAGGGTCCTGGGGGTCTGGCGCCACAACAGCCGCGCGGTGGAGGTGCGCCCCGCGCGCCCCCCATTCGGCCCTCACGCGCATCTATACACCGCGCCCCTTCCACACCCGCACTCCGGGCAACGCGCGCCCTCCCGCGCGCGTGCGCGCCCGCCCGCTCACCCAGCGCTCCCGCGCCAGGCAGATGTCTTGTCGCGCAGCCGATGCGTAGAGCTGCGGCCGCCTGATGCGCCGGTGGCGCGCACACGCACCTCGCTCAACCTCGAAATGCGCGCCGCCCCCGCCGCGCCGCCGCAGGGGCAGCGGCTGATCCGCCTCCCCGCAGACCGCCCCGCCCCCAAGCCTGCGCCCGCGGCCGCCGCCGCCGCCGCGCCCGCGCCCTCCGCCGCGCCGAGCGGCCTGCGGGCGTTCGCGGGCGCGGCGGCGGCGCGGCGGAAGCAGCAGCAGCAGGCGCGGGTGCGGGCGGCGGGGCAGCTCTTCCACCTGCAGCGGCAGCGGAGGCAGCAGGCGCTGGCGCTGCAGCTCCTGCAGCAGCAGCAGCAGCCGGGACACGAGCCCCACGGCAGCCCTGAGCTCCGGCCGTCCAAACGCCACCGGCGGCTGCCGCTGCCTGGCGCGTGCGCGGGCGCCCTCGCACACCTCGCCACCTCGCAGCGTCCCGCCAGCCTGCCTGTGACAGCGGCCGCTGCGGCGGCGGACGGCGGGCCGCGCGCGCCTCTGAGCAGCGACGACGAGGATGACGAGTTGCCGCTCGCGCAGGCGATGGGCATCGCGCGGCGCGCGACGTGGCCCGCGGCCGCGGCGGCGGCGGCGGAGGAGGAGGCAGAGGCGGCTGGCACGGGAGGAGCGGGGCCGATGGACCTGGGCGGAGGGCCAGGCGAGGCTGGCAGCAGTGACGATGTTGGTGATGAGGCTGACATGGGGCAGGGAGGGGAGGCCACGGCCGCCGCGGCGGCGCACCAGATCTGGGACGGGCTGCCGCGGGTCGAGGCGCGGCGGCGCGGCCCGGCGCGCCCGCGGCAGCAGAGGGCGGGCGGCAGGGGCGAAGACAGCGACGAGGACTGGGAGCCCCCGCCGCCGTCGCCGCCGCCGGCGCCGCTGCACCACGGCGGCGTCGCCGCAGCCGCTGCGGCGCCGCGGCCGCCCGCATGCGGCGCGCCGCAGCCCCGCTGGGGCGCCTGCGCTGGGATGGCACCGGCGCACGCGTGGCCGGTTGCCGCGGCGCGCGGGGCGGCTCCGGCGCTGCCCCACCAGCAGCAGCAGCAGCAGCAGCAGCAGCAGGGGCAGCAGGGTGGCCAGTACGTCATCTCACGCGTGGGCAGCAGCGGCCCCCGCGGCGGGCGGCCGCGCTCCCTAAGCATGGCTGGGAGCGGCAGCTTCAGCGGCGGCG
>NW_014011232.1:0-1717 GCF_000611645.1 Monoraphidium neglectum
GACCAGGTGGTCAAGTTCAACAACCCGGACCTGTGCGCCCTCACGGAGCAGGTGGTCTTCACGGACCCCTACCACGCAGCACCCATCAACCGCTGGACACCGCTGCTGGAGCCGGACGTAAGGGCCCTCCGCGCGGACAGCGCCGCAAAGGCCGCCGCCGCGGCCCTCAAGGCCCGCTTTGCCACGCGCGCGGAGGCGCTGGTTCACGGTGACCTCCACACGGGGTCCATCCTGGTGACCCCCGAGTCCAGTGTCGTGATCGACCCCGAGTTCCTGTACGCGGGGCCCCTGAGCTTCGACCCGGCCAAGATCCTGGGGGAGCTGCTCATCCCCTTCTTCGCCAGCGACGGCCTGGGGGCGCAGGCCCAGGGCGGCGTCAGCGACAGGGGGCCGCAGCGGGAGTGGCTGCTGCAGAGCATCGTGGACATCTGGGAGGGCTTCAGCACGGGGTGAGCTGAAGGGAGGCTGGCGCTGGGTGGGGAGAAAGGGCGCGGATGGCACAGGGGGCATGGCGTCTTGCAGGTGGTGGGAGGCAAGAAGCGTGCGTGTTTATCCCAGCCAAGCACTGGGTGCTGTTGGACTGCAGACCCCCCAGCTGTGCTAGCGTGCCGCAGTGCTGTCCGCCAGAGTTCCTACCTGCCTCCTCACCCCTCTCTCCTCTGCCAATCACAGCTTCCTGGAGCTGTGGACGCAGCGCGCCAACGGCGAGGGCCCTGCGGGCGACCTGGTGGCGCGCGAGCTGGTGGGGCCAGACGTGCCTGGCGGCCCCGAGGCACTCGCGGCGCAGCAGTCCGCGTTCATGTCGGAGCTGTTTGGCGACGTGGTGTCCATGGCGGGCGCCGTCATCATCCGGCGCCTGGTGGGCATCGCACACACGGCGGACATGGACACCATCAGCGACGACGAGGCACGCACAGCCTGTGAGCGCCGCGCACTGCGGTTTGGGCGCCACCTGCTGGTGGACGGGCGGCGCACGCACCAGGACATCCGCAGCGTGGTGGCGGCTGCACAGGCTGCGCGGAAGGCAGACGGCCTGCCAGCGTGATTTGCGACCGAGGACAGCACGGCAGGTTGCTGTGTTGATTTCCATCTAAATCCTTTGCACATACGCACTACGCACCCCATCAACAACGTGTGCAGTCGGTGCACACTGTAAATGCTTGGGTTGAATGTGGTGTGTAGAGGATCCCAGCCACTGATATGCAGCTACTTTGGCACCAGGCCACCACCGTGCGATTCCCTTTGCTGTAGAGGAGACAGCTGGACCTGCGCAGAAGAGGCAGCACGAGGCTGTCGCGCGCAGCGCGTAGCGGGTACCTGGAGCACGCAGTTTCACACCAAGCCAAGCGCTATGCTGCAGAGAATGCTTGCTGGTCTCCGGTTCCTTGTTCTGGTTTTCATCGCGAACAGCAATCTCCTGCCAGCAACTTGTCTGCTTACATTGCTACACCGCAAAGCAGGCTACGCAATCAACAACTGGTGGTCCCATCACGAATCGATAGTACGGGCCAAAACATCAATGCGCACACGCACAACACCAATGCGGCCTCCATCCCTGCTGCGATGGTCAGGCTCCACAAGACCTGATGCCAAATCCGGCGATTCAACCACCATGCATTCAAGGCATTCGCCGCCTCTTGCATCGCGCTCTAGCATTTTGAGGCCACTGGCACTGGAGCACGCAGCCGCCACTTCGCCAAGGCGCCATCACCACGCC
>NW_014011232.1:1943-5709 GCF_000611645.1 Monoraphidium neglectum
CCGCCACTTCGCCAAGGCGCCATCACCACGCCAACCTGCCTCCCACCGCCCCCCTCCCCCCCCGCACCCCCCTGCTCAACCCCTTCCACCCTTTGCTGCCCTTCCCCTTCCCCTCTGCCCTGCTTCCTCCCCTTGAGACCCTCTGCTCCTGGGGCACCATCAGCGCAACCTGCCCCCGCCACTCCCCCTCACACGTAGAACATGGTGGTGTCTGAAAAGTCGTCTTTGATGGACAGCAGGGGGGCGGGCCGGCCCCCCCTGCTGCCGCGCGACGACTCGCTGCCGCTGTCCGGCACGTCCAGCATGAGGCGGCCCCTGAACGCCGCCAGGTGGGCCAGGTCTGAAGGCGATGGAGGGGGTGAATGGGCACGCACGCGTGTGTGTGCATGCGTGCGTGCGTGCTTGTGTTTTGGGGAGTGGGGGGAGTGGTTGCAGGAAATTCATTCATACGGCTTGCGGGTGCGTTCCATCGGCAGGGTGGGATGGGGCCCTGCAAGTGGTGACTCTGGCAGGCAGTTCAAAGGCGGGCACAGGACGGCGCCAGGCAGTTTTTGAAGGGGACGTCATAACATTGCACATGCAAGTGGACTGCCTCCCTTTCCAGTCAAGCTCACAGCCTGCGAGCAAACCGGGAAGGGCGAGCAAGGGGCAGGAACAGTACAAGCATCAGCTAGTTGCAGGGAGTACTCGTGCTTGTGTGTGTAGGTGTCGGGGAGGCTTGAGGAGGGGGGGAGGCTATTTGAGCACTCATGGGCAGTGCAACTGAATGTGCCCATTGGTGGGCCCAACTCCTGATTGTGTTGCCAACAGATCGACCATCACACTCACAGGGAGGGGGGTAGGACACGCTGCGCGTGCAGCGCGCGTAGAGGTACGTGAGCCAGTAGGTCAGCAGCTGCAGCCTGGCCAGGAGCAAAGGGACGTGGTTCCAATGTGGGTGATGGTGGTATCAAGGGGCTGGCGGGAGCCAGCGGCGAATGCAGGGGCCAGTGGTTGCACACATCCTGCTGACATGTTTTGTCGGATTTCCTCCCCCACCCCCACGCGCCCCCCAGCAAGGGCCGCACCCGTCTGCGCTGAAGCCGTTCTCGTCCACCAGGACCTGGAAGTGCATGACAAGGGGATGGCAGGGGAAGGGGCGCCAATAACGACGGGCTCGAAAGCAGGGCAGGTGATCCAGTGGATGTGCGACCAGGTGCGTGCGTGCGCACCAGTTGCTGCCGTTTGATTTTGCCGGCTCCTGCTGCAGGGTTGTTGACAACAGGTCATACAGCCCTTGAAACCCCCGGTCTTTTCGCCTGCGGTGAGGGGGCTTGACATGTGAGGGCCTGCGTGCCTGGTAGTGCGAGGCCTTGTTGTGGCCCTGCAGGCCGGCGTGAGAGTTGAGGAAGAAGTCGAAGCCGGCGGCCGAGCAGATGCCAGCGTCGAGGACTGTGCCGGGCAGGGCTGAGGGGTGGGTTGCGTGGGTGGGAGCGCGCAATAAGGGGTTGAGATGCCTCTTACACTAGTGTGGCTGGTGAAAGGCATTGGCTCGCGGTTAGGAGTTGTGAGTGGGTGCAGCAGCCAGCGACTGCCGGGTGGAATGGTGAGCTCTCTTCCTCCACAGGTACCGTTCACACGGCAGTGATGAGTCGGGCGACTGCTCACTGTTGCCGGAGCGGTCCTCTCCGCTGCGATCCTTGGGGAAGAGGCGGGTGGCGTGGCGCTTCTGCACCACCACGAATGTGATGCGCGGGGTGTAGCCCGCCTCCAGGCCCTGGCAGGCCTGTGGGTGGTGAGGGCAGGGGAGTGTGTGAAGGTGCAGTATCAGCTGGGAGTGATGAACAGTGCCAATGAACAATTAGGAGCTGGAGGGGGGACCCGGGGGTGCAGCGCCGCCGTCCACTCTGCGACGTCGCACACCTCCGCTCCCTCCTCCTGACCCGTCCCGCCCCCCCCCCTTCCTCCTCACGCTGCGTATGGCCGTGTACTCCTCCTTGAGCACCGCGGCAAACTGGCCCTCATCGACACCGTCCCTGTGAGAAGGGGTGGAAGGGGGGGCGCGACAAGTACGGAAGAGGAAGGGCACGACGAAGTTGCGCAGCGCAGCAGCGGGTCGCTGTGCGCCTGCAGGGCTCCATGGTCCTCCCTTCCAACCCACCAGTAGCCGTCCTGCTCTGAGAATACATCCCGCACTTCAGCCTCCGCCAGAGATGTGAAAACCTCCATGGTCGCATGGGCCCACCATGCTGCACGATCCAACGTATTGCCAAGTGCATACCGCTAAGCACACACTGCCAAGCATTTATACCCCGGTTCCCGGCCTCACCTGTAGTAGATGATGGCCGCGGGCTTGTTGCTGTTGGTGCGGCGGTAGAAGTTCAGCAGCATGGCCTGCGGGGGCAAAGATGGAGCGGCAGCAGTGAGTGTGTGTGACTGTGTATGTGCGTGCGTGCGTGCGTGTGCAGGCATGAATGCGAGAGTGCGTGCGTACGTAACACCGTGCACGCAAGGGGTGCAGAAGTTTCTGCTGGCGCTCTGGATGCTGGGGAGGTGCTGCATGGTGGCACCTCTGGGTGAGAACCCCTGCCTGCCAGGCGTGGCTATGGAAGGGACCAGGGTAGTCGTCCACACATGCCAGGGCTGGCTGCACTGCGCGGGAGTCTGGGCCACACGTGGGTTGCTGTGTGCGTGCCTGTGTCGCATCCTTGAGGCCCGTGATGATCTCCTGGCGGTGGGCCTGCTGCAGCACGCGGCATGCGTAGCGCCCCATGGACCGGCTGCGGCAACAGGATCGGACGGCAAGGTTTGGGGGTGGTGACAGGCCCATGGAGCGAAATGGAAAGGGCATACGACATGGCTGTGGGTCCTCCCAGAGGCAGAACCCCCTGCCCCATCAAGCTGACCCTCCCCTCCGAGGGGCTGAGCCAACCCACTCGTATGATGCGGTGACGGCCGCGATGGAGGGCTCGCTGCTGTCAAAGCCTGTTGGGTGGGTCACGTCCGCGCCTGGCGGTGGGAAAGGTGCGTTGTTGTCAAGAGTTTAGGCATGAAGCTTGGTGTGATGGCGCCGCGCTTGGCGCTGGGGCTCAAGTCCCGAGCCTGTGGCTGCACCCCAGGGCAGCAGCTTGGTCCCTTTCACAGCAAGACTCACCCACTGCGTGATGATTTCAGTCCAGGGCGCGATGCGACCAAGGCGGAGTGGGGTTGGTTGGGTTGGGTGGAGGGGTTCAGCTATGGCAAGATTCTGCAGCACACAGCCTGGTGTCCTTGAAAAATGAGGGCCAAGCGACAACACAATTGATATAATGCAGCTGGCTCACACATCTAATTCTGAGAAGAACATCAGATATTGAAGTGCATGCCTCTGCAATCTGAGGTTGCGCTGCCCATTGTCCTGATCAATTCCCCGATCCCTAATTCCACGCCCCTCCTGCCCGCTCCCCAGTGCTCACTGATCATGAAGGGTTGGTTGCTGCCCAGCACGGGCATTTGCTTCAGGTCCCCCAGCAGCTTCACGTTGGTGCCGCCCACCTGCAAAGTTTTGGGAGGGTGCAGGTATTTGTGTCGTGGCGTCCATTTGGGGGGGCCAGTGAAGTCCAGGTGGGCTTTGTGAGTGCGCCAATGCTTGGGCCGATGGGACGAGGGCGTTCAGGACCAGGCTGGTGGGCGGTGTGTGTGGTTCCATGCGGCGCTGGCTGTTCGCTTGATCCCACGCCAGCCTCTCACCTTGACGTTCATCTTAAGAGCCAGGTTGGCGCAGTCTGAGATGGCGCGGGGCAGGGCC
>NW_014011232.1:6517-10392 GCF_000611645.1 Monoraphidium neglectum
GGGGGGGGGGGGGAGTTGACTGTGGGAAGTGGCCGTGTGATGGGGGCCGTGTGATGAGGGCCGTCCTTGGCGGACGCTGTCGAGCCGACGTGTGTGGCGCTGGTCATTCTGATGCAAGTACGACCATGTGCAACATCTGCAGCAGGTTTTCAGCCATCAGCCGCCGCTCACACTGCAGCCGGCCCTTGGCAGGAGGGCTGCTGCGGCCCACGCCGGCCTTCTGCGCCACGAAGCACTGTGTTGGCACCGAGCACTCGCTGTCGGAGGCCTGCTTGACGGCCTGGTAGGTGTCCTGGGGGAGACAGGGGGGGGGGGCGGTGGAGGGGAGAAGGTGAGGTAGGGGCGGCAGGGGAGGCATGGAGGGAGGATCAGCGCAAACCACCATGTGGTGCGTGAGCCTCAAGCCAGGAGCCCAGGGCAAGACGTGAAGTAAAGAGTGGCGACTGCTGCGGCAGCAAGAGACAGTCAACTGGATCACTGGCCGCGGCTTTGCATCAGCACGCAGCTGGTGGCCGGAAGCCAATTGTTTCTTGCTTGTACCGGCCATCCCGCACCTTGCCCTTGCTCGGCAGCAGCACCAGCACCAGCTTGCACCTGCCGTGCCACAGTGGCAGAGGGGGGAGCGGTATCAACATGGTGTGTGTGATTCATACACCGCATGTGCTGCGGCTTGGCCTTGAGAGACAATCGCTCATTCCCACTCCGATGTTGTCGTCCAGCAAAACTGAAGCCGCACTTGCCCAGCATATCCAAGCTTTTCACCGCTGCAGCCAGCTGATCCCAAGCCCCCCCCCCCCACCCCCACACACTCACTTCGCCTTGAAGGTGTTCTGTGCCTCCTCTACTGCATAGCTGATGTGCTCGCCCACGCTGTAGGAGTGGTCAAAGTGGATGATGGGGGGCACCACGGTCTTCATGCCGCAGCTGTTGCACATGCTGACCAGCTCCGCCACAAACGTCTTGAGGGACTGGGGGTGGCCCTCCTGCAGCACAAGGCAGGCGGTCACGGAGGGTGATGCGGGTCGTGGTGTGTGGTGGAGCCACGCACACTTTTGCTATGAGGGGCGGGTCAGGTCGGGCCGCAACGGTGCAAAGGGGTGCATGCTCCTCACTGGGAGGCCTCCACGCAACCACGGCTGTTTCCAGAATTGCCTCTTGCCTGGCTGCCCAGGCGCGAGCCAATGGTCCGCCAGCCATCCAAATTATTCCCCCCTGGCCTGCGCCCCTGCCACCCACCCCCCCACCTGCAGGTCCACCTCCGACTGGTCCATGAGGCTTACACACGCCCACGACGACAGGGGGGCGGCGACAGGAAACTCGACCTGTAAAGCAGGGAAGCAGCATGGGGGCAGGAGGCGGATGGATGACGGTGATAAGGGCGAATGTATTGAAACATTGTTGCAAGGTCAAACGGACCTTAAATACTGGGGCGGTGCGTGGCGACCTAGGCGCACACGACGAACGTCATCTGATCACTAGCCTGAGTGTGGCATCTTGCCAAGCCAGCCTTGCCGCCTTCAATGGTCCCAACGCACCCCTTCTTCCACCCCCACCTCCTGGCCCCCTCTCACCTGCCGAAGGTTCCAGGCCCCCTGGGTCCCAGGGTCCAGGGCCTCAGGCTTGCCGTAGGCCAGCTGAAGAGGTGAGTGCGAAGGCGCGGGCCACGCAGGGTTGGGTGGTGCAACGTCAGCTTGACATCCCTTGAAGACGAGCGTCCCCCACCACCCCGACAGCCGGTGTCATGAAGCCCCCTGGGCGGCTGCGCGGGGCACGTCCAGTCACGAGGGGCCTCTGCCCCTTCACCTTGGGTGGGTCCAGGATGCGGCCCTGCACGTTGACCATGTCCTGTGCGATCTGGGGAGTGGAGGGGGAGGGAGTCGTGTGGTGAGGCAGGAGACGATTTGCTGATTGCAGCCATAGATTCAGCTGACGCTCGCGGTAAATACAGCATCGCAACGCAAACACGCAAGATATTCCAGTGTGCCGTCGCCCTGTGCGGTTGCCCTCCTGCACCCCACGCGGCTTGCTTTTTTGTCTGGGTGCGCACGGCAGGGGCACACCTGCATGCCAAACCGCTGCACTGCTGGTTCGGCGTTGAAGTTGGCCAGGCGCGGGTTGGACACCACGTCTGGATCAGGATGAGCCAAGGGGAGGAGGGGAGGAGGGGTGCGGAGGGGATGGGGATGGTCGCCCCAGCTGCTTCATTTTGCGAGCTTTGTCCAGCTACCGTTTTGTGAGCCCGCACCATGCTTGCCTTGAAGCCGCGTTAGTGCCAGAATAATCAGTAATCCCAGCCCCACCATCCTCTTTCACCCGCGCACCCTTCAGGTAGCGGGCACGCTCATGGGGCTTGAGGCCGGCGAAGCGCAGCATGGCGGTGGTGTGGCGCTCGTCCTGCAGCATGCGCTTGCGCTGCCCCGGCAGGATGCTGGCACAGGCAGGGAGCGGCCAAGACAACACGTGTCAGGACGCATGCAGGGTTAGGGCGATTGCCTCGCAGGCATGGTGTTGCAAGCACCCTGACACCATAGCACCTGAACACTTCAAAGAACAGCACCACCCGTGTGCGTGACTCCCCCCGAGTGCCGGGCCACAACCTGCTTGCCTTGCCCGCCCTGGGCTCGTCCTTGTTTTGAAACCCAAGCCACCCGGGCCCCTGTCCCTCACTGGCAAAACTCGATGGGCAGCCACACGAGCTTGGTCACGTCCTTGGAGGTGTTGACACATGGCAGCCGTGGCAGCTTGAGCGCGATCTTGTAGGCCACCTGGGGAGGGAGGAATGGATACGGCTCAAAGGGAAGGGCAGCGGGGACAATGGTTGTGCTGCATCCTCACACAGCCACGCTCAGGGCTCAGCATATGAAGGTGCTTGGAGGGCCACAAAATGTCATCAAGCACCCAGCTGATACATCTTGCAGAGAGTTCAGCTGAATGATCTGCCAATCCCACAACCATACGTACAATCTCACCTGGAAGTACTGCGCCACGCTGATCTGCAGGCAGAGGATGGTGGCGCACGAGAGAGGGAGGGGTGAGGGAGGGTGTGGTTTGAAGATGGTGTGGACTGTGGTCAACCGGACTTTACTTTGATCTGAGGCAGGAAGAGCTGCTAGTTGCTGGCTGAAACCAACACACTGAATCCTCAACCCGAAATAGCCTGGACAGTGCCAGCCAATCCGGATTGATACTTGTCGGGCCCCATCCTGGCGCTCACAACCCTCACCTCCCTCTTCTCCGGTTCGTAGTAGAACATCGTCTTGTCGGCACCCATCTAACGGATATGGGTCAGTGTGCGAGCTCGTTTACTTGCGTGTGCAGACCATGTGCGCGCACGCGCATGTGTGCAAGTGGGCGCGTGTACGTGTGTTGCGAAGAACAAGGGACACCCCCACCGTGTGCGCATGCGTGGTTTCACGGCAGAGCATATTAGTGGGCATGCGTGAAGGCGCATGGCCCGGGTGTCCTGTGGGGAGATGTTGTCGGGCCCGCCAACCGCGGCTGCCAACCTGCTACAGTGACGACTGGCTGCATCATGCGACCCCAAAGACGCGTGACAAGGCGCCAATCTTCCGGCTCTTGCCTTGGAGAGGCCCCAGATTGTCTTGCGCATCTTCTTGCCCCCGGGGCGGTCCACCAGCACCCTCACGCCCTTGAGCTCGCGGCTCAGTGACCGCAGGTCACGCTCCCCCAGGCCACGCGCCAGGTCCTGGGGGGAGCGGCCTGGGGGAGGAGGGAAGGGAGGGGAAGGCGGGCGGGTTTCGGCAAGGGAGCAAGGCAACGTTCCCACTAGGATAAGCTGACCCTCAAAAGGCTGTTATACGTGCACGTCCCCTGCCTCTCCTCCCACCCCCCTCCCACGGCTCGGCCCCCTGTTG
>NW_014011231.1:0-1323 GCF_000611645.1 Monoraphidium neglectum
GGCCGGCGCGGTGCCTGTTTCTGTCGCACAACAGCAGCCCCAGGCACACACGGCCCCCCTCAGGGCGGCGCTAGGGCCGGCGGCGGCGAGAGGCGCTCCGCGCGGCGCCCGCGCCGTCAGTGAGCTGGGGGGCAAGAGTCGAAGCCGCGAGGCGACGGGTGCGTGTGCGTGTGTGAGGGGGGGGCCGCTCACCACTGCGCCGAGCGGCGTCTCGGGGTCCCCCAGGCTGGTGGCTGCCAGGCTGTTGACCTCGTCAACGCTGGACGCCAGGTCAGCGCCGACGGCCGCCAGCTTGGACGATACCTGGGGGGGATTCATGGGTCAGGCGTTTTTGGGGAAGATGACAGGGCGCGCTGAGCGATGTCATGTGTGTGTGTGTGTTCTTGTGTGTGTGTTCTTGTGTGTGTGTGAGTGTGTGCTTCTCGTGTGTGCGCGCGCCCATGTATGTGTGTCTGTGTGCGTGTGTGTCGGGGTGTGTGTTGGGAGAATCTGGGGGTTTGCGGGTTACAAAAAAGTGAGGAGGAGGGTCGCCGTCGTCCAAGAGACGCAGCCGCCCGGCAAAGCGCGACCGCGGAAGCGCGCGCGCTGCGGCCCGAGGGGAGCCGCGGCGCGGCGCCGCGCGTGCAGCGGCGCGCGTGCGGGCCGTTCACGGCGGCCCCCAACGCCGGCGCGCAGCCCGGATCTGCGGCCAGGCTTCCAGGGTCCTCTGGAGGGCCCTGAGCGCGTTCAACAGCCCCCCTCCCTCTCCCTCCCCCCTCTCTCTGCCTGCGTGTGCCTCCCTCTCCCTCTCTCTCTCTCTGCCCGTCTCCCTGTCTCGCCTTCCCTCTGCCGCGCGCTCTCGGACCTCCCTGCTCCCCCACCTGCTGCGCGCGCGCGTAGAGCCTGTCCCTCTCCTGGGCGTCCCCGTCCATGAGGCGCCGCTCGGCGCTGAACATGCGCTCCGCCTCCGCCTCTATGCTGCTGAGGGCGTCATGCACCTCCTGGGGGTGGGGTTGGGGTGGTGTTGGGGGGTGGGGCTACCATTTCTAAGATGGGATGTGACGGCATGGGATGGGACAGACAGAAACAATAGGGTTGTCGTGTGGGTAGGATGCAGTATTGAGCAGGATGGGTGGGGGCGAGCTGCGCAAGTGAGGGTGGGGCCCGGCGGCGGGGCTGGGGCAATCCAGACGCGTGGTGTTGCCAAGAAGCCATGCAGGCGAGATGAGAGATGCGGGGGTACGTCAACAAGGCATGCACATGCTGCACAAGCACGAGTGCACATACATGCACAAGTCAAGCTCACACCGGATTGCGCATGCGAGTACACACACACACACACGC
>NW_014011231.1:2135-10169 GCF_000611645.1 Monoraphidium neglectum
CGCACACACACACACACAAGCGTTCATCCCCCCAATGCGCGTGCACACACACACACACACACACACACACATTCACACACACACACACTCACACACACAAACACGAGCGATCACCCCCAAACACACATATACACACACACACACACACACACGACTTCACCCCCAAACGCACACACACACACACACACAAACACACCCACACACACACACACTCACACATGCACCCTCCCACCTTTTGGTGCGTCTCGATCTGACCCAGCTGCCTGTCCAGCCCCTCTTGTTTCGCATGCACCGCCCTCAGCTCCCCCTCCACCCCCATCAGCACCTGCCAAGGGGGGTTTTCAGGCGCGCCCGGAATGAGACCCTCTTGGTTTTGGATTGCTGTACGTTGGTGTGTGTTGGTTTTGGGTGGTGTTGGCGCGCGTGAGCCAACACGCTGAGATTTTCTTCAGGGCAGCGTCGCTTTCATCCCGGGTCAAAACCAGGGGCCCTGCCCGGCCGGGCGGCGCGCGGCTCTTGGCTATTGAGGGGTGCTGGATGCTAGCTGGCGCAGCTGTGCCAAGGTGCCGTGCTGTGCACGCTGCCGGAAACAAGAGACGCGAGGCCTCAGATACTAGGCCGGAGCTGGCGAATTTCGGGGAAGAGGGGGGGGTGGTATGGGGAGTCACGCCTTGCCTTGGACTGTGTGAGCGTGCGCCCGGGCGCCGCCGGTCCCCTCACCTGCCGGTTTGACAGCACCGCGCCGTCCCACCGCTGCAGCAGCGCCGCCTGGCTGACAAACGCCTGCGCATGCGACTCGAGCTGGTCCCGCCACCCCTTGATGATGTCATCGACCGTCATCCCCTTGAGCTTGCTCGGCTGCTGCGGCTGCGGCGGCGCCGCGGCGCCGGCCGCGGGGGCGGCGGCGGGGGCGGAGGCGGCAGGGGCCGAGAACGGCGCGAGTGCGCCGGACGTGGCGGGCGCAGACGAGGCGGCTGGCGCAGACGCCGGGGCGGACGCCGCGGCTCCGAACAGAGGCGTGGAGGCGGGCGGCGCGGCCGACGCCGCCGGCGCGGACGCGGCGGCTGGCATGGCGCCGCCAAAGCTGAAGCCGCCGCTCGCGGCCGGCGCGGCCGCCGGCGCGGAGGACGCCGGCGCGGCGCCAAAGCTCAGCGGCGCGGCTGCCGGCGCGCTGCTGCTGGCAGGGGGCGCTGCTGAGGCCGGCGGACTGAGGCCGAACGCGGGCGCTGAGGACGCGGGCTGCGCTCCGAATCCGAAAGAAGGCGTTGATGATGGCGCCGAGGCTGCTGCACTGCTCGCCGCCGCAGGCGCTGCGCCGAACCCGAAAGACACCGGCGCAGGGCCCGAGGCGGCCCCGGCGGCGGGGGCGCCAAAGCCAAACGCCGGGGCGGAGGCCGCTGCTGTGGCGCCAGCGGCGGGCGCGCCGAAGCCGAACGCCGGGGCGGAGGCTGCTGCTGTGGCGCCGGCGGCGGGGGCGCCGAAGCCAAATGCGGGCGCGGCGGCGCTGGTCGCGGGCGCCGCCACGCCGAACAGGGAAGGGGCAGACGCGGCGGCTGACGAGGCGGCTGCGGTGGCGGGCGTCCCGAATAGGGAGGGCGCAGAGGAGGCTGCTGATGCTGCAGCCAGGGGGCGATGCAGGGGGTGGGTGGCGTTGTGGGTGGGTGGATGGCTGCCGTGTGCGCTTGTGTGTGCAATCAAAAGCTGTGCGATTTCTGGGGACGATTGAGTTCTGAGCACCGCTGCACGTGCTGGCGTATCACTGTATGCACGACGGCACACACATGTGCACATGCACGCGCGCACACACACACACACACACACACACACATACACACACACAACCACACACGAACGAGCGTCTGAAGAACGCCAGGGACCCAAAGATTTCACAATGAGTCATCCGCCCTCAAGACCGCCCAATCCCACCTGCGCTTCCAAAGTTGAAGCCCCCGCCGCTCGCGCCGGCCCCAAACCCAAACGCCGGCGCCGAGCCCGCGGCAGGCGCCGCGCCAAACGCCGGCGTGCTTGCGCCTGGTGTGCGCGCGCACGTTTGGAGTGAGACGTGAGAATGTGCGGTGTGACAATCCGCTTCAAAGCCAACATTTTGTGCTGTAAGCAGCATGCTGCATGAGCACACGCGAGTGGACCAGCCATGCGGACTATCACTGAGGTGCGAGCTATGCTGCAGCGACACCGCTTGATGGCAAGGGGAAAGGGGGCCTACTGTAGTCGCACCGCCGCGAAAGCTTGCGCCCTGCGCCCTGAGAATCCATCGCACCTGCTGCGGCGCTACTTGCGCCAAAGCCAAAGCTGGGTGTGCTGGCTCCGAAGGCAAACCCGCCGCCGGTGGACGCGCCTGCATATCGGCATGTGCGAGAGTGCGGCGATCGCCAGTCGGCCACTGTTCGCCAGCGAGCAATCCCGCCTGAACTCTCCTCGCTCATCAAGCTTAATCTGCGTACCTCCTGCTGGCGCAGCCCCAAAGTTGAACGGCGACGAGGCCATCAGATCAGATCAATATGTCCTGATCTGCCGCCGTTGTGTGAATTGCATGTGCGACACGAAGGAAGGCAATGCTTGTTGTAAAAAGCCGCGCAAGGCACGAGCGTCCTGCTGCACATGTTTCGTGCGCCTGCGTGTTGTGCAGGTGTTGCGCCCACTCGAGTTGCCGCCGCGACAGCTTGCGCTGCTTCACTGCCTTTCAGCCGTCCCCGATGGCCACCAGGTACCCCGACTAAACTATGGCCACATATAGGTGATGTTCCAGATTGCGGCATCAGCAGCACGTCCATATTGTAGCATCCACCACTTATCCACTCCTCGCCGTCTCCTGCCATTGAGCCATGTGGCCACCAACCGGGGTCACGTTGGGCCACGACTTTGCGGACTGGACTTGTGCGCAGAAGCCCAGTGAAGTATATCACATAATCCACAGGACATGAACCCTAGACCCGTGAGACCCTTGAGCTACGCTGCACCCCAGGCTCTCAATCCCCGCTCCCCCCCCCCCGGGCGAGAGCTCAAGCCCCGCCCAGGGCTCATCAACCGCGGCAGGCCCGCGCCCCCGCGGCATCGAGGGTGTTACAAGGCAGTTTTTGGAACAGCGCCGCGCCCGCCGCTTGCGGCGCATGCGCGCCGGGCTGCGCGGGCGGCACCTTACAAAGCCCCCTCCGGTTTGCTGGGCTGTTCATGACCAAGTGGGTTGCACATGTCAAACGAGTGCAACGCAGAGCAGAGGCGCCGCGGCGACAATCGTCGGTCAATCGCCGCCCGACGAGCAGCCTGGACTGCGCGCGCGGCGCCTCTCTGCCTGCCGGCCGCCGAAGCAGGGTACAATCGTTGACCATGAGCCGGCGCGGCAGACGGGGTCGGCAGTCATCGGCGGGGCGCAGGGCCATATGCCCCAGGCCACAGCTGCTAGAGGGCTGGGCTTGGGATCGCTGCACCAGCCACAGCGACGGCAGGGGGGGCCGGAAAGGGTCACATATGGGACATTGAAAGGGGCTGTCCAAGATACAAAAAAGGTTTGTGGGCGGATGGTGGGCGCCGCCGAGGGGCAAAGGGGTTTTGCAGCCGAGCATACATACATCACAATTCAGAGGGACGAGAGGTCCCGGAAAAGCAATTCGTTTGCACGCGTCCCGTACTTATAAATCCGAATCCAACGCACAACGCAAAGTGAGGGCGTGGAGCAAGCGGTTGCATCGCAGCCCTGTCGCGGGCGCGGCGCGGCGCGCGAACTGGAGTCGCACGCAGCGGCGGCCGGCGCAGGGGCGGGGGTGCACGGGCGTGGCAGCCTGGAAATCAATGGGGAGGCGTGAGCCTGGTAGGAATGCCTTTTCTGAGGTCCTGTCGGGCTGTATCAGCGCCCGCACGCGTGTCAAGCGATACTACGCAATTTATGGATGCAACACTGCGTGGCACCATTCTGCCGAAGGTCTGGCCCCAGCGCGCCGCGGCGGGCGGCGACGGAAGCCGCGCGGCGCCGTTTTCGAGGCGCCTCTGTGTACGCTGTGCCCGCCTCTGGAGGTTGGCGGGGTGGCGGCGGGGCCGGACTGCCCGAGGCGGCGCCGCGGATGCAGGCAGGTAGCGGATGCATTGCACACGGTGGTAGCCCTCTGCTATCATGTGTTGGAGCGCAGACGCAGCTCCTTTGTCGCTCCAAAACGTCACTGCGGCGGCCTGGGAAAGCGGGGGGCGCCTGATGTCATAGCACGCCGTGATGACGTCATCATGAGTCGTCGCCCCCCATAAAGCCGTCGGGAAGCTGCAGGTCCAGGTCTTGCAGGCCCCTCAGCTGGCTGTGGCTCGTCCGCGGCTTGGGGCCGCTGCTGCTCGATGCCGGCTCGCAGCCGCTGGCGCCCATGAACGTCGTAGGCCCCGCGACGGGCGGCCCCGAGGGCGTCGCGGGTGCGCCGGCAGCCTTGGGGGAAAGCTCAAAGGCTGCCGCCCACGGGTCGAGGGCCGAGCGCGGCGGCGAGAAGGGCGGCAAGGCGCCGCTGCGCATGTGGGATTGCGCCGGGGACGGCGGCAGCGGCAGCGCGGCGGTGGGAGGCGAGGGGGTGGTCTGCGGGAGGGACGACCACCCCAGCTCTTCGTTCGCCTGCAGGAGAGGTGCAAAAGGAGGAGGGGAATTAGAAGTCAAAGAGGCGGGGGGCCGGGCGGAGGGCAGAGGGCAGGGGGTCGGAGGCGGTCGTTCGGGGAAGGCACGCCAGGAGGTGGCCCGCCCGGCGCGCACAGAACCCAGGTAGTCCCGGCTTGGGGAGGGAGGGAGAGGTGCAGCCCGCCGGTGCCCACCATGCAGAGGAGTTCCTCCAGGTCGTCCGCCATGCGCCGGCTCTCCGCCTCCGCGCGCCCCGCGGCCCCGCTGAGCGGCGCCGCCGCAGCGAACGTGTCTGGCGCGCCGTGCGCGAGCCCGGCGAGCGCGAGCAGCTGCAGCTGCAGCTCCTCGGCGTTGGCGGCAGACCCGTGCGCCGCTGCCGCCGCCGCCTCCTGCGCCGCCCAGCCGCCGAGGCCGCCGCCAGCAGCGGCCGAGGGCGACAGCAGGATCCCTGAAGACAGGTCGAATCGGGCCGCGGCCGGCGCCAGCGGCGAGCTGGGCAGCTGCTGCAGCGGCAGCTGCGCGCCGAGCAGCTGCACTTGGAACGCCTGGCTCGCTGCCTGGCTCGCCGGGAGCGGCCCGCTCGGGGAAAGGCATGCGGGAGAGGTGGGGCTGGCGGCTGCCTGCTGCTGCTGTGCGGACAGCACGCGCTGCTGCAGCATCACCAGCTGCTGGTGCTGCGGCGTCAGCGCCGCCCAAGAACCCGGCGGCAGCCCGCCCGCAGGCGTGTGAACCTGCTGCTGCACCGACTTCTGCTGCTGCTGCTGCTGCTGCTGCTGCTGCTGCTGGCGCGGCAGCAATACGCTGGGCGGGCCCTTTGCCCGCATCGCATGCTGGTGCTGCCTGTGCTTTGCAAGCAGCTCAAGAAGCTCAGGGGGCGGCTGCAGCTGCGGCTGCTGTGCGGCCGATTGTGCGCCGTGCGGGGAGAGAGGGCCACTTGCGCCGTAGGGCTGCTGCGCAGACATGGGGGACAGCTGCGGCGGCTGCGGCAGTTGCTGCTGCCGCTGTATGGCGAGGATGCGCTGAAGTTGCTGCTGCTGCTGAAGCTGCTGAAGCTGCTGCTGCTGCTGCTGCTGCTGCTGCTGCTGCTGGTACTGGCGCTGCAACAGCATCTGATGGTGCTGCTGCTGCTGCTGCTGCTGCTGCATCAGCATTTGCTGCGCCTGCGCATGCTGCAGCGCCTCCTCCTGCGCCTGCGTCTGCTGCAGCGCCTCCGCCTGGGCCAAGACCTGCTGCTGGCGCCGCAGCAGCAATAGTAGCTGCTCGAGCCCCGCGGGCGCGCCGCCCGGTGAGCCGCTCGCAGGCCCCTCCTGCTCCACCACCGTCTGCTGCTGCTGCTGGTGGTGCTGGTGCTGCACCCCCCGCGTCAGCGCCTGAGCCAGCGCCGCCCCGAGATCATCGCCGCCGGCCCGATGGCTCACGCTGCTGCTGAGGCTCACGCTGCCGCTCGCCGCCCCGCCGCTTCCGCCGCTGCTGCCGCCGCTACTGCTGCGGTTGAAGGCGCGCGGCCCCGCGGGCGCCTGCTGTGCAGCTTCGGGCGCCGAAGAGGGCCCGGGACCGTCCGCCGGGCCGCAGCCGCCAGGCCCCCTTAGTGCTGCCGCTTGCTGCTGCTGCTGCTGCTGCTGCTGCTCCTGGTGCTGCTGCTGCTGCGCAGCGGCGGCGGCCATTATCAAGCAGTCGCTCCCAAGCCGATCGGATAGCGACCGCAGCACCATGACCGGCTGCTCCCCTGGCTCGCTGCAGCGCCGCAGTGCTGCCGCCGGCGCGCTGCCCAGGCTCCCGAGCTCGTCCCGCGACGCCGCGTGCCGCGCGGCGGCCGCCGGCAGGCGGCCGGCGGCGCCGGCGGGGACAATGGGGCTCGCTGGCGGATGGGGCAACGGGCTGGGCGGCCATTCGGGGGCCGCCACGGGCGCCGCGGGCACGCCGCGGTATGACTGGTCGCGCGCCGGCCCAAGGGGCGCGTCCGCGCAGCCGTCGTCGCCGTCCCCGGGCCACGCCTCTTGTCCCGCCGCCGCTGCCGCCGCCGCTGCAGCATCTGCTTTTGGCGCGCCCTCCGGCGGCGCCTCTCCGTCAGGCGCAGCGGCACATTCCTCTCCAAAGCCGCCGACAGAGCTGCGCCCGGGGCAGGCCGCGACCTTGTCCGCCGCCCCTGCGCGCGACGCATCCTTCATCGTCGCGGCGTCAGGAGCCTCGTCCGCGGCGCCGCCGCTGGATTGCAGGTACAGCCGGGCCGCCTCCGCCATGGTGGCGCTCGCCTGGCGACGCAGCGATTCCTTGAGAAGGGATGGGACCCGAGACGGCCCCGGCGGCCCCTCCGCGCCGCCCGCGGCCGCAGGGCGGCTGGTGCCAAGAGGCTTGCCCGGCTCCGCCGGCGCCGCGCCGGCCGCGCCTCCGCCGTTGGTGATGCTGCCGCTCGCGGCCTCGCCGCACTGCAGCGCGTCCGCGGCCCGCGGAGGCGGCGCGCCGGCGCCGCCAGCACGGCGCCCGGGCGGCTGCGCGGGCTGCGGCGCGGGCGCCTTGGCCGCGCGTGTGCCGCCGCTGCCGCTTGAGCTAATGTGCCCCCGCTGCGAGGGCGCTGCTGTGTCGACCCCCGCGGCAGTCGCAGCAGAAGGGCCGCCACCCGGCGCGTCTGGCAGGCTCGGGGCCGATCGCCCGGGTTGGCCACCGCCACTGGCATGCTTGGGCGCAGCGGGCCGCGCCCGCGGCTGCGGCTGCTGCTGCGACTCCTCCTCCTGCTGCTGCAGCGACCCCTGCTCCTGCTCCTGAATCATCAACTCGGCCGCAGCCCCGCTCAGGGCCAAAGCCGGCGACCGCGGCGCCGCGGCGCCGCCGCCTGCGCCGCCGCTGCAAGCGCCGCCGCCGGGCGTCTTGGCCTTTGCGAGCAGCGCCCGCACCAGCCCGCCTTCCACGTAGCCCCCTTCCGATGACGTCATCTTGTCTATGGTCCCGGGGGACGCCGGCGCTAGGGCGCCGTTTTTGTCGGGTGGGGCCAAGGGTTCGCAGCCAGCCGCCGCGGACGATTCTTGCGGCGGCGGCGGCGGCGGCGGCAGGATCGGGGAGGAGGGGTCGCTCTTTGGCAGCTGGACGGCGGGCACGACAAACCCGGCCCGCGGCGCCGGCGCCGGCGGGCCGGGCTCGCGGCCGCCCTGCGGCCGCGCGGGCGGCGGCGGCGGCCGCTGCTGCTGCTGCTGCTGCTGCGCGGGACGTGGCGCGGCCTGCGGGCGGCTGGCTGCAGAGTCGGGTGCGTGCTGGGCGGGGCCTGCAGCGGCCGCGGAAGCCAGGGGTGCGGCCGGCAGGGGGGCCGCCGCCGGCAGCTGCTTGTTGCTGCGACTGGGGGTGACCCCGCCCGGGCTCGGCTGCCCCTGTCGCCGGCGCCGCTCGCCGCCGCTCGGTGGCTGAGTGCCGCCGCCGCCGGCGGTGGTCGGCCCCTGGGG
>NW_014011230.1:0-9351 GCF_000611645.1 Monoraphidium neglectum
GCCCACCCCCGCCCCTCCCGACCGCCGCCCGCGGCGACGCGACGACACACAGCGTCCGGCCGCCGCCGCCCCGGCCCTGGCCGCCCGCCGCGACAGGTGGGGTTCATGCTGATCGACGCGCTGGCGCGCAGCGAAGGCATCGACGTGCGCAAGCTGGAGAAGAGCGCGGCAGTGGGGCGCGGCGAGGTGGCGGGGCGCAAGGTGCTGCTCGCCAAGCCGGTCACGTTCATGGTGGGCGGCGCTCGGGCCGCGGCGCGGGACGGGCGCCGCCGCTGCCGGCCGCGGGACGGCTCGTGGGGGGCACGCGGGACGGGCTCGGCGGCGCGGCCGCCGCCGGCGGCCGGCCCCTCCCTCGGCGCGGGCGGCTTGCCTTATCTCGTGCGAGATTCAATCGCCTCACCTCCCGCGCGCCCTGCCGACAAATCGACCGCTTGTCGCGGCAGAACAACAGCGGGGACAGCGTCGTGGCGCTGGCCAAATACTACAAGGTGCGGCTGCCACACCCATCACCGGATGCAGCCCCGCCCCGCGCGCGCTCGAAGCCGTGCGGCCGCAACCCGCCGCGCGCCCAGCAGCGCCGCCGGCCGCCAGGGAAGCGCCAGGACGCGCGCAGCCCGGCGTTTGTCCCTGGCTGCGCACCCAAGCGTCCGCCTCTGCACGCGCTTCTTCAGCCTCATATACCTGCAAACACCTGATTCCTCGGTTTGCCCTGGGCGCACACTTCATGTCCATGCCCACCCCCAGGTGCCCCTGTCGCGCTGCCTGGTGGTGTCTGACGACCTCGACTCCCCCACGGCCACGGTGCGCCTCAAGCAGCGCGGCGGCCACGGCGGCCACAACGGGCTGCGCAGCATCATCGAGCGGTTCGGCGGCAAGAGCGACTTCCCGCGCTTGAAAATAGGTGGGGGAGGGACGGGGTGGGGCCCGCGGCGGTGTGCGCGGTGCCCGTCGGCCGCCCAGCGCATGGGGCATAATCTCGTTGCACTCTGTGATTGGCCTCGTCACCTGATACTCATGTGCTGGAACGCATGGAATGCAACAAAAATGTGCCTCGCACGCGAGCGAGCGCCCCGCGGCCGCGCCCGTCATCGCAGCCCCTGGCTGCGCATCGGGCGGCGCCCCGCGCGCCGAAAGGGGCGGCTTTCCAGCCGCCGATGCGGCCGACGCGCAGCGCATCACATCCACTTGCAATCGCGATGTTGCCGCCCGGTCACGCCCTGACACCCCACCAGGATACCTCCGCCCAGCGCCCACCCCTCCGGGCCGCATCCGACCATCCATGCCGCAGGCATCGGGCGCCCCACAGGCAACCTGGACGTCGCGTCATACGTACTGCAAGACTTCAGGCAGAGCGAAATGGCAGAGGTGGACGACGCGATCAGGGGTGGGTGGCCGGAGGGGACAGCCTTGCTAGGAGGGGCCCCTGGGCTTTTTCGTGCGGGGGAAGGGGGTGGTCGGGGTCGTCTTTGCTTGGGGTGCCAGGGCTGGCCCCTCACACGCCCTGATTACGTTGCGGCCCCGACGGAGTGCGCACTTTGTGAGCAGCTCAGATGCCTGGAGGGCTGCCGGCCAGCTTTGGCGAAAGTGGCGCCCCTCCTGTGCGTTGCCGTCGCTTCCGCTGCTGCTGACCGGGCACGCGGTTGCCCTTCCCCCTTTCGCCGTCTTGCTGCCGCAGAGTCCATCGCGATCATTCACAGCATATTGACCTTGGGATTGGAAAAGGCCCTGTCGGGGTCGAGAGTGTAACCGCTCCCTGCCCGTCACCAGAAAGAGTCAAGCGGTTACACGCAGGAGGGGGGGGGCAGCACAGATGCAGTGTGATCACGGGTGCATGAGAAAGGGCGTGGCGCAAAATCAGGGGACATGCGGCGCGCGCCGGCGGTTCGGCATCAGGGATGGGTGGTGACAAGCAATGTGATCACGTCTCGCAGTCAGGGCCACATGCAGCCAAGGAAGGGCTGGGAGAGTGGCGCGTGCACATGTGCTGTGTCCCAGGGCAAGGGCTTCTAGGGCATTGGGCACAGCTCATTGCAGCTGGCGACGCGGTATTGCAACAGCCAGGCATAAAAGGGGCATAGGCACAAGGCGGGGCCGACGCATGTCGTCTCGCAAGAGGGTCACTTGCAAGGAATGAAGGGGTGGCAAGGAAACTGCACGACAGGGCGTGCCTGCAGCTAGCAGGCCTCTGCCGCCTCGCCCCCCACCACTTCCGCCACTGACGCCGCCGCCTGGTCGGGGGCGGCTGCGGCGCAGGGAGAGGCGGGCAAGCTTAAGCTTGGCGGCAAACGCGGCGCCGGTGTGCGCTTTAGGGGGGGTGGCAACGCCAGCCTCGCCCTCGCAGGGCTCGGCTGAGGGGGGCGGGGTGGCCCTTGATGCGGCTCACAGGGCGGGAGGCAGGGGTGCGCCCGCTGCCGCGGACATGCGGCAAGGCGGCCCTGAACCTGGCGCCGAGATTCTTCCTCCATCTGGGCGCGGCGGCAGCGCCGGCCTCGGAACTGGGCTTGGGGGCTGTCAGCGCGGGATCGTGGGTGGTGGAAGCAACAGCGGTGACGACCACCGCGGCATCGGTGCCAGCGGCGGGCGCGGGGCTGCCGGCAGCGTCGGGGCCGGCCGCAGGCGCGGTGGGCGCAGCGTCAGCGGGCACAGAGGTCGTCACGGCATCAGCCTTGCCGCGGCGCCCCTTCTTCAGCGAGGCCTTGTTCTTGGGGGTCAGCGCGGCCGCCGCCTTGGCGGCGGTGGCGCGCCGCGAGGTGGCGACAGACCCGCATGCAGCGCTGCACTTGGCCTCAGCGGCCGCGACTGCGCGCACGAGCCATTGGGTCTTCTTGGGGGACTTGGGGTCGTGTGCGTTGCCATCAACGACAGCGGCGACGGCTTTCGTGGCGAGGCTCGGGTCGGAGGTGGAGGCCGCGCTGGCTGCGCGTAGCAAGGGCGCAGCCTCCTGGGGCGAGGGGGCAGTCTTGCTGACGACGGCGGCGGCTGTCGCGGCACGCCACTTGGCCTCAAGGCCGGACACCGCGCACGCAAACCAGCCGGCTTTGGGGGCCGTGGGTGCGTCAGCGGCGGCGGCGACGCGGGGGGAGGGTTCGGGGCTGGTGCTGCTCCTGTCGGCTGACCCGTGCTCAGGGGCGCGTGGGACAGGCGCCAGAGGCTTGGCGGCCGTGGCAGGGGTGTCGGATGTGATGATGTCACTAGCGGTCTTGATGGTGGTGGCGCGTTGATGGCGTCGGCCAAAGCCGCCAGGTGCAGGAAGGCCTGGGGTGGGTGGGGGCAAAGCGGGGACGGCGCAGCTGTGGGTGAACAAGCAGCGACGCCAGCGCTGGCCCCGGCGCTTGTAAAAACTCTGGAGAGCCCGCTTGCGCCTGCAATGCGCTCCTTGTACCCACCAGCATGGTCTTAATCGATGCCATGGTTGGTGCGGGAGCTGAGGTGGAGGAGAGGAAGCAGCCTGCAGCGAGCCTGCAGACAAGCGGAGGTGCAAAGAGCGCAATTCCGGTGGGGCAGCGGGGAAACGGGCAGCTGCCCTGACCCCCGCGCCCGTCCTTAAAACATACTGGGTGCCCAGCGCCCGGTCCATTCTACTCTACTCTACTCTACTCAAAGAGCGCAATGGCGTCAGGCTTGGCTGAGCGCGAAGAAGGGCCATCACTCTTTTAATTGCTGGCAGACAGTACGAAAGCAGCACCATGCAGACAGATCGGCCGGGCACCACGAGCGGTTTGCGTCATGGATGCTTCGCGGGGCCCTTACCTCTGTCGGGCCGGTAGGATCGCAGTGATAGAGTTGTTGAATAGCTCTGTGCAGGTTGAGAGGCGGAGGAGGGATCTCGCGGGTCGGGATTGGGTGCTGCCAGCTTCGTTGAGCTGGACTGCCTTGAACATGTTTGCAAGGGTGGTTTGAAATGACCTTTTATGAGATTACCTTATCATTCAGCATGTGCAGTACTCTGCCGTGGGTGTCCACCTGATTCTTTGGCTTCCGCACCAGAGCCGAAATGCAACCTCTGCCAGCTCCTCACCCGACAGCTCCTGCGCCGGCCGATCCCGCCCCAATGCCCCCCAAAGGACGTCGAACCCTCTGAATCCATGTGCTGTGTTCCAGAACACCGGCTACAGCAGCCTAGAGGCAGCGTATTCCATGAGGTGCAGGCGCGGACTGCACATGGGTACAACACAGTCCGCGGCACTCCGTGGTGGCGCCGCCTTGTGCAACGCTCTCGCTTGCGTAGCCGTCAACTGGCAGGACTGGAAGCCTGAGGTACTGACGCGGCAGACAAAACCGTGGGGTGGGGGGAGATAACACACCCTGCGCCGTGAGTCGGATGACAGTCTTATAGAACTTGTTGCATCAGGGCACCACGCACATCAGATAGGCTGTTACAGCCAGATCCTGGAAATCATCAAGCAGGTGCGGGAACTTCAGGACGCACAAATCCCTCAAAAGTCAGGTGAGAGCGGTTGCACGTGCCCGCAGAGGCAGTGGCATTTTGTGACTGACAGCAGCAGCTGTTGACTAAGACTCATCAGCTTCCCTCTGGGGTTATTTTTCTGGGAGCAGAGGGGCACAAATTGCCAGGGGCAGCCGTCTTCAGGCATTCTTACACATGGGTAACAGCCGGGGCAGGGAGGGCTGCGTGTTGGTGGCACACAGCCCACCTGACTGGGGGGCGTGCAGCTGCTGGTCACTGCGGAATACTCCCCAACCGCACCCCGCGCAACCGGGACGGCGCTTGAATGGGCGAATGCCCCTGTGTTGGCTGCATGCTCGTCATCTGGCTGGCTGGGTACAAAAGCAGAGCTGCGTGCGCCCGTCACCCGAGTGTGGCCACCGCCGACCGAAGCATCATCGACAATGACTTGCTGCCCAGCTGCGGCGCCCGCAACAAACCCGCAGCGGTACGTCCTGTCAGTCAAATTAATCTAATGAATGTACCATCTGCCGCTTGTCCGGGTCCAATTGAAAAAATTACGCACGTCCCACCGGGATCGTGCCGAGTGCTGGTGGCCGCGGCCTCGTGCGGGGCTCCAGCCAAAGGGTCGCACGCAGTGGAAACGCGCAAGTATCAGATAACAAAGTAGCAATGGCGCTGGCTTCGGTGCTCCTCTTGGGCTTCCTGGCCATGGCGCAAGGTGCATGCTGTGCAGGGCGGGCTCTTGCGGGGCTTCCTTGCGCTTCCGGCTGCACCGGCTACTCCGCCACCGACCCACCCGCACCCCCGCAGCACGCCCCGGCCATGCCCAAGGAACCCAGACCCCCGCACCGGCCAGCGGCGCGCGGGCGCGTGTCCAGGGGACCAAGGCCCAAACCAATTGCGAGCCCGCAGCCGCTCTCGCCCAAACCTCGCATGCCCCCCGCCCCCGCCGCCTGCCGCGTCCGCCCGCAGCCCAAGGCGGCCCGCAGCTGGCCCCGTTCCTCCTGCCCGGCTGCACTATCATGTTCAGTGCTGGCGCCCTCTGCTCCGACAAGCCGACGCCAGTGGACAAAGGCTGCTGTCCCTTGGGCTTCTCCTGCACACCCGACCCCACTCGCCCCGGCGGGCCGGCCACCTGTGTGGAGAAGCCGGCCGGGAGGCAGACATTTGCGAGGGCGGCCGCGGCGGCAGAGGCCTGTTCGGCATCAGTGCTGCCCGGCGGCGCATGCGGTGAGGCGGCGCAGCAGGATGGTGGCCGGAACGCTTCGCGCCGTCGCAGGCGGTCAGGGAGGCTCGCGGCGGCGCTGCGCAGCGGCACGCACACGTCTTGCCCGCCGGTCGCACCAAAGGGCTGCCTGCTTTGCTCGCCTCACAACACATTAAGCAACGGTCAGCAAACCCCTCTCCGAGCAGCGAGCACGCCACCCCCCCTCAGGAGACGCGTCCGGCCCCAGCCCGGGCTCCTGCTGCCCCGACGGCTTCAGCTGTCAGGCGCCCGCCGCGGACTCTGCAGTCCGAGAATTCACATGTCAGGCCGACAGCTCCGCGCCGCCGCTCTTGGGTGAGCGCACGGCAGGCGTGCTCGGCCTTGAAGTGGCTCAGCAATCCAACCACGCCGGCAGGAGCGACCCCTCCTCCGCCCGCTCAACCACACCCATCCCACCCGCTGCCCGCCGCACCCCCAAACCTCTGCCACCCAAGCAGCCGCCGCCGCCGCCGCCGCGGTCGTCCCCAACCCGGTGCCGCCCCTGCCGGCCGACGCGTGTGCGTGCCGCGTCGACAACAACGGCAACCGCGTCCCCCGCGCCTGCCCGTCCCCCTGGGACCACCCGGCCGGCACCAGCCGCGTGCTGCCAAAGCTGACGGTCGACAAGAGCGGCAACCTGGTGCGGGCCGCCGGCTCGGGAAAGGCGGCGCCGGCGGCCTTGAGAGGCGTCAACTGGTTTGGATGGGAGGTCGGTGCGCACAACTTTGACGGGCTCTGGTGAGCTGCTCGTGCGGAGCGCCGGTGCGGCCGGAGGCATGGGGCCCTGGGGCCGCAGGGGCCGCATGAGGCTGTGGTCGCGGCCCCACCATGGAATGCACCGCAAGCGCACAGGCACGGGCGCTGCGACTGCGGCCGCTGCATGCTTTGACTGCAACGCTCAGGGGTGGTGGGCCCAACGCCAAGCACCACCGCCCTCGCGTCTTCGCATCTGGCACGGTTGCACGCCTACAACACCAGCTGCACCTGCTTTGCTGCTCTTGACGCAGGGCCTACTGTGATGACAACTCAACTTCATGCACCCAGGACGGGGAAGTGCCACCCAGCAGCTTCCCCAGCGCGGCGATCGGGGCGGACGGCCAGAACAGCTTGCAGGTTTGTGTGTGCGTGTGTTTGCACGCAGGCGCGCACACATACGTGTGCGTGTGCGTGTGCGTGCGTGCGTGTATGTGTATGTGTGTGTTTGTGTGTGTGTGTGGGGGGGGGGGGGCGGGATGCATAGCGTCACATGCAAGCGATCAGGACGTGTCAGTGCCCTTTGTCATGCAACATGCGCTAGCACGCCACACCACTGCTCGCATGCCCCAGCAAGACCCTGCGCCGCCTGCGCGCGGGCGGCGCCCCCGGGCCTGCCAAACCCCAACCCTGGCGCCCACCCCCGGACGCGCATCGCTTCCCTCAAAAGATATACTACTGGAAGCGCCGCATGACGGGGGACTTTGCGTCGGTCGCGCAGCGGCTGCGGCTGCTGGGGATCAACGCGCTGCGCGTGCCCTTCACGTTTTCGGCGCTGGCCGACGACCTCAAAGACTACTCCGTTTTCACGGCCTGCGCGGTGGGCGACGGGACGGGTTGGGCGCGGCACGGCTTGAGTTCACCCACTGCGCATCAAGTGCAGTAGCGCATGGCCTTGCACGGCCGCTTAGGATGCGCCCGTGAGCTGGTCCCCTGCCCAAGCGCCTCCGCAGCTCCTTGGGCGGCCCTCGCCCAGGGTCAAAGCAGAGGGCGATCGGCCTGGCCACGCCGATGCTTGTCGGCCACTTGCTTTCTGAGCAACCCTCAGACCGCCACGACCTCACTGCTGGAACCCCGCGTCATCCCCCCCAGAACGACCCCGACGATTACGTCGCCCTCAAAAAGACCCTCGACCCCCAGTACCTCGCCCTCAAGCCGGCAAACTTAGCTGTGCCGCCCAGCTATGCATACTCGGGAATGGCCCACCCGCCGCCCGCCGCCGCGGGCCAGGACGCGCGCTGCAACCGGCCGTGGTCGGCGCCGTTCCTGGACTCGTACACGAGCCCGTCCGCGCGCGCGGAGTGGGGGTCGGAGTTCAAGCTGACGATGTGCAACTGGTGGGCGCGGGCGCCCGAAGCCGAGGCGATAGGGGTTCCGGTGGTCAGCAGCAGGGCGGCGCGCTTCCTGCTTCAGCACGAGGCAGCACGGCTAGATTCTAGAAGGATCCTCCGACCTGCTGGCACTCGCCGCGCGCGCAGCCGCTCGCCGCCCGCTCGGCCGCCGGCCCGCCTTCCGCCCGCCGCCTGCGCGTCAGCGCCGCTGAACCGACGCCGCCTGGGTCCGCCCGCCCCGCTGCGCGCCAGGTACCTGCCCCAGGGCGCGGGCGCGCTCGGGATCCACCGGTTCCTGTGGCAGCTGTCCTACCTGGTGTCTCAGGGCAACTACATATTCGTGAGTGGTCTTTGGTGCTGTGGGTCGCAGGTCATGGGTCTGCGGCCGAGGTAACAGCAGTGGCTGCCAAGCAGGCCGTAGCGGGCGGGCTGCCTGGCGCTTTGATACTTCGCGCGTTGCTCGCGGTTGCACCAGGCAGTTTGAGGGGTGTGCACAGCCTCATCTTTGCGATGCACGAACTATCACAAGCATCCTCCCAGAGTTGCTCTCACTCACAAACGTGCATGTGCGCACACAGAGCTGCTCACATGCACATATGCACGATCCCTCATGTAGACTCTCTTCTTGCACACAGACTCACATGCACACACGCATGCTGACACAGATTGTCTCCCTCTCTCACACCCACACAGCCACACGCACACACACACACACACACACACACACACACCAAACTCCAAAAATCAGCACACCTGGACCACACACACACGCACTCAACCCGCTCCCGCAGCTCGACTACCACCCCACCAGCGACGACGACCCCAACATGCTTGACCCCCAGCTGTTCGCATCGAACTGGGGCAATTTGTGGGCCGCCGTAATGGCGCAGCCCAACAGCGACCTCTTGGCTGGCCGCATCGTGCCAGACCTTGTCAATGAAGCCAGGTGGGTGCGAGTGCGTGTGCATGCGCGTGCGCGTGCGCGTGTGCGTGCGCGTGCGCGTGCGCGTGTGTGTGTCCGGCATGTGCGTGTGTTGCCCTGACCTCATCATGCAGGATCAAACTGATTGCAGCTGCATTATTACCTCATTATCCAGCCAGAGGTTTTCAGGCAGGCTTTCAGCAATAGAATGCTCGCAGGTGCTCTCCAGGAGGGATCCAAACCTCAACGTGCACCCCCCAAACTGGCCGCCCCTGCCCGGTCCATCGCACCCGCACGCAGCCGTTTCGGCTGCCAGTGGGACCGCGCCTGCACCAAGTGCGCAAAGGGCTCCGACCTCGTCGCCGCCGCGACGGCCGCCATTCGCGCGGTCGACCCGAACGCCATCATATCGGTCAACGCCTTGGGCCAGGACGGCGCGGGCGGCTGCGCGGGGAGGTATCTTGGGCTCAACTGGGGCGACGGGTTCATCACTGACCAGAAGGTGCTGCAGCAGACCAACATTTCAGACCCGTCCTTCCTGTTCGAGTGAGTGTGCATAGCGCGCGCTTGCTTGCATGGCGGTCGCCTGTGTGGCTTGACAGGCGCCGTTGCCGCTTGGACGAGCGCCGTGCCGCCCGGCCGTGCGCCCCGCCGTTAGGGATGGCGCTGCCTCCTTGGGAATGCACGC
>NW_014011229.1:0-8871 GCF_000611645.1 Monoraphidium neglectum
AATGGTCTTGCCCGTGAGGGTCTTGACAAAGATCTGCATGCCACCGCGCAGGCGCAGCACCAGGTGCAGGGTCGACTCCTTCTGGATGTTGTAGTCAGCCAGGGTGCGGCCGTCCTCCAGCTGCTTGCCGGCGAAGATCAGACGCTGCTGGTCCGGAGGGATGCCTGGGGTTGGATAGAACAAGGAGGGGTGATGAGGCCGGGATACGCAAGGATATGGAGCACGCAGCAAGCGCAGTGTTCCAGGAATAGCACACTTCAGCAAGGCAGCCTGCAATGCCACCAGGACGGCACCCATGCAGCCGAAGATGTTGGTACCATGCATTGTATCACCCTGCCCTCCCCAATACGCAGGCCAGTGCAACTGTTGTGCTGTCCAACAGCCAATGCATGGGGAGCACGCGACACCAACTTTGCGCACAGCTTCCCTTGTGCACACCAGGTCACTCACCCTCCTTGTCCTGGATCTTGGACTTGACGTTCTCGATGGTGTCGCTAGACTCCACCTCCAGGGTGATGGTCTTGCCCGTGAGGGTCTTGACAAAGATCTGCATGCCACCGCGCAGGCGCAGCACCAGGTGCAGGGTCGACTCCTTCTGGATGTTGTAGTCGGCCAGGGTGCGGCCGTCCTCCAGCTGCTTGCCGGCAAAGATCAGACGCTGCTGGTCCGGGGGGATGCCTGCAGGTGTGGTGCAAGATGTTGTGAGGTGTGAGCAGCCAATTTCACACGAGTCAAACAACCTGCAATCATGAGCAAGTGCATGCACAGCTTCGCGACAGAGGTGGTGTTCCTGTTGCACAGAAGCTGCAGGCTGCAGCTTGAGGAGATGAGGGAGCCACCGGTAGCAGCAACTGTGCATCCCTGATCAGGCCCTCGCATAATGAATCCTGTCACAACAGGCTGCTCACCCTCTTTGTCCTGGATCTTGGACTTCACGTTCTCGATGGTGTCGCTGGACTCCACCTCAAGGGTGATGGTCTTGCCCGTGAGGGTCTTGACAAAGATCTGCATGCCACCGCGCAGGCGCAGCACCAGGTGCAGGGTCGACTCCTTCTGGATGTTGTAGTCGGCCAGGGTGCGGCCGTCCTCCAGCTGCTTGCCGGCAAAGATCAGACGCTGCTGGTCCGGGGGGATGCCTGGGATTGGACAATACAAGGAGGGGTGATAAGGCCGGCGGACACGAGGCTGGAGAGCATGCAGCAAGGCACGACATTCCAGGCGGTGCGGCAAGGCAGCCTGCAGTAGAGCACCCACCAGTGGAGAACCCATGCAGGCCCATGCGAAATGTGATTTCATGCCTCGTCTGACTCTGAGCCCCCAACAAGCAGGCCCATGCGAGCGATGTGCTGACCAGCAGCTGTTGCATGGCGACTGCACCCAACACGGCTTCCCTTGTGCACACCAGGTCACTCACCCTCCTTGTCCTGGATCTTGGACTTGACATTCTCAATGGTATCACTTGACTCCACCTCCAGGGTGATGGTCTTGCCCGTGAGGGTCTTGACAAAGATCTGCATGATGGCAGGCCTGCAGCAAGGGTGATGGTGCGCACATGCAAGTGTGCAGAGCGGGGCGGGTCAGCTGCCCGTGCAAGCCGCGGAGGCCAAGATAGGCCCAGAGTAATACATGCATGCGCACAAGGACACGAGGTGGCCTTTGTGGGGCCTGGAAAGGCCCACTGGAAGATCGTTGCTGTTCGCGGGTCACGACGCGGGCAGCGAAGGCCGCCTGGAGCGGCCTGCCGGGCCCATCAGCAATCTGCAGGACTCTATGGGCCAGCGCAGAGAGCAAGGCGTGGCCAGGGCACTCTCGCGCCACACGAACACACCTGCTCGTTTGTTGCTGGCGTGCTTTATGTGTCGCGTGTGGTATGTGTGTTGTGCACAACGCCGCGTTTCTGAAAACAAGTCTGGCAGAGGCGTGCGGACGCCAAGTTTTGAAGCTTGAGCCGCGGGAGGTTCTCGTCAGGTTCTCGAGCATTCCGCCCGGCTGCTGCACGCATGCATTCGCGGGAATCGTCACCAATA
Organism: Monoraphidium neglectum; assembly: GCF_000611645.1. NCBI lineage: Eukaryota > Viridiplantae > Chlorophyta > Chlorophyceae > Sphaeropleales > Selenastraceae > Monoraphidium > Monoraphidium neglectum. The sequence continues at coordinate 2,028 of NW_014011229.1, forward strand.
CACCATCTGATATGATAACCGGTCGGCTGCGCGTGAAGCGCGGCCCAACCCATCCGGCCCGAGGATGTGGCGCTCGTCACGCTGCGTGCTGCGCTTGCACTCCCAGCGTCACACTGTCCAAATCATGGTCCCAGCTGCTGGGTCGGGCCAATGTAGGACAAAGAACTGACAATTTCATGTCCATAGCGATCCTCAGCTGACTCTTGGCTGCTTTCACGGCGTTTGCCTGGTGCTGTAGCAGGCTGGCGGCCGCCCTTGTAGGCCAAAGCTCCATCCCAACCTCAGGAGGGAGAAAACTCTAGGAATTGTGATGGTGTCAATATTTCCGGAGCCACGTCCTTCATTCTCTGTTGATTGTCCTCGCATGCGGCAGTGGTTTCGCATGCAGTTGCATGGGCGTTGCTGATCGGGCGGAGCTGATCAGCTTCGCATCCTACTGCCGTTGCCTGCCGTTTGCAATAGTTGAGGATGCGCTGCGCTGCGGCCTGGCCCCAATTATTGTTGATGGTGGTCAGGTACGTGAGCATGTCGCACCATTGTTACCTACTTCGAGCAAGCCGCGTGCAACAAGCCAGCTTTAAGTGAAAGCAGGCTGCGAGCGGTGTGCCTGGCAGACGAGCCATTGCGGCCACCGCCAGCAAGGCCAATACATGAGAGTGAGGTGCGGGGCACCAACATGCTGGCGCTCGTTTGGCTGTGGAGGTTGTACCAGTTGCGCCTGGGGATGGCGCGCACTCCAGCCACAGCGCCGCTGCCGCCCCTGTGGCGCCCGCCGCCACAGGACAGCCTCAGTCGCGCCGCCAGCTCGGCTGCCGCTACATAAGAAGCGCAGGGTAGTAACCCATCTCCCTCATGATCGAGGTGCTGCTGCGGTGGCAGAGAGGCTAGCAAGTCCCCATGCTGCTGGGCCACGCGCTAGTCACACGCAGAGCCCTCGCAGCTACCACCACAGCCCACGACTTCCAAGATGTGCAGCCTGCCTCCTTGCATCAGGTCGCAATCAATTTGCATGCAGGGTAAGATGCTGTGCAGGCAGCGCGGCCGGTGTCGCGAGCCATGCGCTGCGTAGCATTGACGCGCCACAATGAGCCCCGCCCAGCCGCTGCGCTGGGGCGCCGACACGCCTGCGGTCGCTAGTACACGCACTTCTCAGGGCGCGCGCTTGGTAATTTGTTTGGCTGTGGCTGTGCGGAAGCTGCTAGGAATCCGCCGTTTCCTGCAGGAAAGCGTCCAGCTCAGCAAAGTCCTCCAACTCCTGGATGGTGTCGGCGTCCCCCACAAACTGCGCGCACGATTGGATGTGCATGATACTCGCAGGTTTCAAAAGATGGCGAGCGGGGGGCCATATGCACGCAGGGGACAGCCCTAGCTGACAAGCGACGAATCAGGAAGGAATCGCAACTCAAAATCCAGCCGCACGCTTGGGCCATGAGGTGCGTGCGACACTGCCTCGCCCCCCCACAGGACCGCCCCTCAGACAACCACCTTGCCGTTGACGTGCAGCTGCGGCAAGATTTTGCAGTCCTTGCTGCCAGCCAGCATGTCCATGCGGCGGTCTGGGTAGGATGCCAGGTCCACCTGCGGCGCAACGATGCGGCGCGGCAGGCGGCTCAGCGAATCTCGGAAACGCCCTAAAGTCTGCAGGCAGTGCGAGCTGCGGCTGCAGCTCGCATGGCAGCAGCAGCGCCGGCGGCCGCACAGAGCGCACGCACCTCTTCGTATGCTATCCGCTTGTTGTCAAGAATCCGTTTCATCCGTGCAATGTCGGCCTTGACTTTTGCAAGAGCCGGCGTTGTGGTGGAGTAGAGCACCACATTAGGCTGCCCCGACATGCCGGCAGCGGCGCTGCGCCGCCACCGCGCCGCGCCCTCGCCGCTGCCAACGTCAGGGTGTTGAGGACGTGTCAGGGCACGATGTCACACTCAAGATGCTGCCGTGTGTGGCCGCTGGGCCTGGAGAGGCTGCGCAGCTGGCTAGTGCAGCGACGAGCGCCGCCCTGCACACTCGCACAGGTCGTTGCAAGTACTGGCGACACCGCCGGCAGCAGCTTCCCGTGTGGCTCGATACTAACTTAAGCTGCAGTCTTCTGCAAAAGGGCTGCGCCGGGCGGCCTGAGCCTCGCAGTGGGCCTCGCCGTGGGACGCCGCGATGGTGATTGGAGATCGTTCGCGTGCTCAATGACAACGCGACTGTCCCGTTCAACTTTCATTCTCTCTCAAGTGCAGGGCCGAAGGCAGCCCTCACCAACTGGAGAGTCACTGTGAGGCGTCACCCAAGTGCGGTTCGGGAGTCTTGGGCTTGGCCCTCGAGGTGAGCTGCTACCTATTCGAACTCAACTTTCTTCAATTAGCCTTGATAACTGCGCTCAGTGACCATCGGTTGGCGAGTCTCCAACACTGTCACCAACGGCCAGCCGCCCACAACCGCACTGTCCATTTTTGTTGCTGGCCCCGACAAGGGGGGCTTGTGCAGAGTTTTCAGTGCACTTGAGGGCAGGAGGTGGAAAATCACATCCACCGCAACATGATGCCAGTGAGTGATTATGAGCACACACGCGCGGGGCCACGTGCGCATGCGCGCGCGCGCGCGCACACACACACACACACACACACACACACACACACACACACACACACGCACGCACGCACACACACAACTCACATGCAAATCATCAGTGGGAGCAACACCACTCACATGTACTTCACTGTTCAGCGCTGATCGTGTACATTCACAATTCCCCATGTGTTGCCTTCGTCGCCCTCTTTTGATTCGAGTTTAGACATGCACCTACGTTACGGAAATGCCTCTGTAGATCTTGAACGATCCGTTGTTACCTCACAAGGCACACCACCGCTCGGCGCACTTGCGGCACAAGCGATGCGGGGAATTGCAGGCCTCGCGAGCAGCACCGGCCAGCACACAGGTGGCAGGCAGCCACAGGGCGCCGCCATAATGCGAGTGCGTTCAAGAGAGCCGCACTAAGTGTGTGCAAATAAATAATCTATAGGTGGTCATTGCTCGAAGTAGGAGTGCTAGAGGTTCGATGCCAAACGTCAAACAAGCAGGCCAGCCAAAAGCCACCCGCCCAAGCCCGCGACCGCGGCCATCGCCGCGGCGCGCCCCGCCTCGCGGCCGCCTCCTGCGCCGTTCGTCCGGCCCGTCACGTTGCGCCGCGGCGGCAGCGCCACGGGCCCGCCCGCAGCGCCCGGCAGCGCGGCGCCGGACGCGGGGAGGTTCGAAACCTGAAGCGCAAACTTGAGCCAGTTGTCCGCGCCCTTGATGCAGGCCGCGTCGCTGAGCGGGCTCGCGCCCGTCTTCCCGTAATTTCCGCCCTGGAGGTTGCCCTTCAGGTAGCACTTGGTGCCCTGCGTGACCGAGAACTCGCACTCGGGGGTCGCCGCGCACTGGGCCTTGCAGAACTCGAGCGCGCCGGCGCCGGCGCTGGGGCCGGCGGCGGTGGTGACGAAGTCGCGCGTCGCGATGCCGTCGCCCGCGATGTCGTACTTTTTGAGGCTGCGGCGAGGCAAGGCCGGGTCGGGTTGGAGGCGGCCGGGTGGTGAGCTACTGCGTGGGGCTGGTTCTGCGTTTGTGGCGTGCTAAAACCCAATGCTGCTGCCGTCCTGCTTAACGGGCGCCATGCTCGCGGCCAAGGTTTTGGACGAGGGTGTGAAAGCCCCGAACGGCATTAATTCAACAAAGTTTTTGCTACGTAGGCTGCTGGGTGGAACGGGACAAAAGCCACGTGTGTGATGGCGATGATTTGCTGTGTTGCTGTGGGGTTGCCTACGAGCCACGGCTGCCCTGGGGGCTCACCAGTACATCCCCTTGTCGGGCCGGCCGAACGCCTCCCATTCCTTTATGCTCTTGAAGCACAGCGCGTACTTGAGGCTGTCCGGGGCCGTGGTGTTGAGCTGGTAGCTCTTGTAGAGCGTGCAGGTGCCCAGGGCGTCGATCATGTGGGCCGCGCAGTTGGGGCCGGCGACGTCGCAGGCGGCGGCGCACGACACGGTGCCGATGTCACCTGCGGCGCGCGGGGCCGCGCGCGGGGCGGCGCAGCTAGGGTCAGGGGCGCGCTGGCGGCAGCATGAACGAACGGTGACCTGCCATCGGAGGCGGGCTAGTCCCTATGCGTGCAGCCGATTTTTTGTCAATGTTGCTGCTGAGTGCGCAGGCGGCCCCAGCAGCAGCCGCCAGCAGCATGGCTCATGCAAGACATGCACTGTCAATGAACCGAGCAACCGCACCCGCGCCGACGCTCTTGTTGGAATAGACAGTGCCATTGAGGCCATACTCGCGCACACAGTAGTACGTCAGCGCGCTCGCGTTCCCGACCGGCGCGCCTGGCGCGCCCGCCACCGCGCCCGCCGCGGCGGCGGTCAGCACGCCGCCGCCTGTGAAGCTGACGGGCAGCTGCGGCAGGGCGGCGTCGAGTACGCTGCCGGCGCGGAGCCACGAGTCCTCGCCGCGGAAGCAGGTGACCTCCACGTTTTTGTTGGGTCCCGTCGTGCCGTAGCTGTAAGTGGTTGTGAAGGTGGGGTGCAGCCGGAACATGTGTATGTGTGTGTGTATGTATACGTGTGTGTATGTGTGTATGTATGTGTGTGTACTTGCACGTATGCGCACACGCATGCACATGAGTGCATGTGAACACGCCATTGAGTACAATCATCAACACACGAGCCGAGTCGCAGGGTAAGAAGCCTTGCGTCCCCAAGGGCATGCGACCGCCTACTGGTCACCGGCCCTGATCCATGCTGCCCTGGGCGCGCACAGCAGGCGGCGGGCCTGCGGCGCTCACGGGGAGTCGGAGTCGAACGGGCGGCCCTTGAGGTAGCAGCCAGTGGGCACGGTCTGGACGAAAAACTCGCAGCCGCCGGTGGTGCTGCACTGCCCGGCGCAGATCGTGGGCTCAGTGCTCGCGGGGAAGTCTGTGACAGGCGCCTGGTTTAGGGCATTGATTGCGGTGACAGGTTGAGGGCAGTCATGCAACCGCAGGGATATGCTGAAATGGAAAATTGCAGCTGCCCAAACCATCCAGTAGCACGTTGTGTCTCACGCCAAGTGCCTGATACATCCAGGTTCAAATCAGCCCGTTTACCAACAGGCAGTGTGCTCTATGCGGGCAAAATTCTAAAGGTGAAGTGATGATGAAGCAGACACGCAGACTTTGCAGCGCTTGCATGCTATACGTTCATCGCCCACCTTGGCAGGCGTGCCATACTCATCGGCGCCGGGGCCCTGGCCGGCGGGCCAGCCCTGGACGTCAAAAGTTGGCAAGCAGTAGTACTTGTCCCGCGCAACAGCAACTGGGTTTTCGATAAATCCCACATTGCAAGTGTTTGTTAGTTAGGTGGAATAATGCCGGCGTGTTGGGGGCGCACGGCCTGTGCGCATGCGTGCCTCGCCGGCGCGGCATGCACGCGAGTGTGCGGTCTGATGGGCAGCAGCCCGGCGCTGCGCCTTCGCGACGGGAAGGCGATCAGGGTAGGAGCATGCAGAGCGGACCAAAAGCGCTTGGGTTTGCGCAAGGAGCTCACTCCCGCGGGCCGAGCCGAGGGCGACCCAATCCTGCACGTTCTTCATGCACACGGCTGTCACCATGGAGTCCGCGCCGCCGGCGGTCGCGTTGACCTGCGTTTGACCAGCGGTTCGGGGGGCAGTAACTGAAACGGCCGCATGCAACTACAGAGCAAACCTGGCGCGCTGCTTAGGTAGGCCTATTTGGCACACAATCTTCCCGTTGAGCTGCGGCCCGCATCTTGTGTCTCATCAGTGCTCTGAGTCCACCCCCACACCACCACCCAGGAGTTGGGAACAACTGCCACCCAAAGCGGCCAACCCACCCACCCCCCAAGCCCCCAGCCCCGGCCCACCCACCGCGCCCATTAGGTAGCAGCTGCTCCCCGCCACCACCCCGAACGCAGCGCAGTCCGGCCCCATCTTGTTGCAGCGCCGCGCGCACTGGAACGCGCCGGGGCTCAGGGGGCCGTCCTCGGCGACGCGCTCGACGGTAAGGTTCTTCTTAATGGCCCCGCCGACATTGAAGTTGAGGGCGCAGTAGTACTTCATAGCAACAGAGTCCGCCGCCGTGTCCGCGCCGGCAGGGACGCCGGCGGCGACGGCGCCGGCGGCTGCGCCGGGGGTCCCGCTCGCGGGGGCCGCGGCGGTCGCGGCGGGGGCGGCGGCGGCGGTGGCGTCGAGGGGCCCGATGGGGTCGGGGGCGTCCGCAGCATCTACGAGGTCGAAGAAGATCTAGATTCGGGCGTGGCAGTTGCGGAAGTTGTTTTTAAAGGCGGTTGAGATTTCGCTGGATTGCCTCTGATGATACATCAGGAGTGCGTGTGTGCGTGCCGAAGATTGGACGCAGGCTGGCGTGGCACCACACTACCTTGTATTTGACCCTGAGCATGCCCCTGGGCAATGGCGTGCTCATGGGCGGCAACCCTGCCCGACCCCCAGACGCCGCTCGCCTTGCGCGTGACCGTGAGCGGCTTGGGCGGCAGCGCGCCTGCGCCGCTGACGCTGGCGCTCTCCGGCTTGAGGGTGATCGTCAGGTCAATGTAGTGTTCGCCCTGCATTTGCATCATGGAGGGTGGGTCGTCATGGTGTGTTGAATGTTGGCCAGCGCTCCTTGACGGCCCGCTGACCCCATCACCTGACAGGCTGGCTCACTGGCAACCATTGGCACTTGGAGAGATATGGGGGGGTTAGGGCTATCCGCCCACACCCGCCCCAAATCTCTCCAACCCCAAGCCCTCCAGGCCCAGGCCACCCACCTACCTGCCCACCAACTAGGCATGCACTCGCATGCGCTCACACACACGCGCACACACACGTGCACACA
>NW_014011229.1:9095-9575 GCF_000611645.1 Monoraphidium neglectum
ACACACACACACACACACACACACACACACACACACACACACACACACACACACACACACATTTACACAAAGAAGAGAGAGAGAGAGAGGATAAGAGAGGCAACTGGTGTCATTCACGCAAAAACATGCGCATCAAATCACAGACAACACCACCACCATAACCCCACCTTCCGAGCATCCGCCAGCTTGTCAAGCTTGATGGCCGCCGGCACGCCCCCCTCAAACGGCCCAAGCTCGTTCGCCTTTGCGCCATCCAGCGACCAAGCCAGGCTCCAGGTGGCAGGCTCTATCAAGTTCCCAGGGTCGGTCGCCTTGGGGCATTTGCTGACGGCGGCCTCTGGCAGGAGGGGTGCAGACTCTGGGATGAGGACGAGGGGCCCTGCAGCGGCCGCGGGGGCCGCACCGGCCGGCGCCGGGGCAGCGGCGGGCGCCGGGGCCGCGGCGGGCGCGGCTGCCGGGGCGTGCGCTGGGGCGCGCGGC
>NW_014011228.1:0-9347 GCF_000611645.1 Monoraphidium neglectum
GTGGCGGGTCCGCCCCAGCAGGTCAGCAACATCACGATTTGCACAACGTGAACTGAGCAGAGTTCTCTCCTAGACCAGGCAGGGTGTTGTCATCGTGCATACATCTGCAGGGAAACCGACGCGGATCAGGAAATAATGCTTGCAGCCTTGCGCAACGGCACATACAAGGTGGGTGGTGCTGACAACCCATGCGCTCTCATGACTCGGGCCCTACGTAGCCGCCGATGCCAGGATTGATTATCATTGTTACCGAGTCCCTCGGTCGCCATCTTCTGCCTGTGACTCAGCCAAGGAAGTGACAAACGAGTTCACATGTGACACACAGGACGCACACGTACACACTCGTAAATACGCCTACATGCGCGCTCACACGCACATTTGACTACACCACACAAGCAGCAGAATACACAACTGTTGAAACACAAAGGCATCAACATGCACACACACGAAACCAGTTTGTTAACACCTTGTTAGCTGTAGATTCCCACCCAGACCGCCGACCCTCGCTCACCGTTGTCCCTGTTGCAGGCTTTAGTGCTGGACACTCCTGTGGTAAAGCACATCATGAGCAGTGACAATCAGGCATGTGACCTCTTCTCGGTGGGGGAGCCCTTCGAGACTTTTGACCTGGCCATAGGCTTCCCTCATGATGCACCTGACGCCCTGATCGCCAGCATTGGCCGCGCCATTGTCAAGCTGCAGGTGAACACAAGCTGTCATGAGTTGTGTGTGTGTGTGTGTGTGTGTGTGTGTGTGTGTGTGTGTGTGTGTGTGTGTGCGTGCGTGCGTGTTCACGCGCGCAAATCTTGCAAGGTTTGCTTCGTGTGATAGGGGGTTCATCGTCTGAATCACGAGGAGGTAGGCACTGGGGGTGCTGGCTTGAGCGTGAAGGTGCCACGGGTGGGGTGGGACTAGCAGGGGCACCTTGACAGATGGGGGTGGATCAGTAGCACACAGCAACCGGTGAATGCTCACCGCAGGCTCCTGCCCTCGCCCTGCCCATGTGCCTCTTTGCTTGCAGACGGAGAAGGGGACGCTGGATGAGCTTGAAAACACATTTGTTACAGGCACTGGATTGCACAACACCACGGCCTGCGCCTCTGCTTCTCACAGCAGCTCGGCCGGCGGCGCCTCGAATGTCTCTGTGCACATTGAGCAGGTGTGATGCACCCCACAACTCAGTTGCGTGCCTTGCTCAGTAACCTTGGAACAATCATAGTCCAAGATAATCATATTCTGCAACCTCTATATTCTGCAGGTGGCTGGGCTTTGGATCATCCTTTCTATCACAATTGGAGTCGGTCTGCTGATTGCAACAGCAGCTGTTGTCCAGAGGTGCCGCGTGGCCGGCGACAGTGGTGACGGCTCCCGCATCGGCGGGGTCGGGGCCCTCTCTCTCGCGCTCTCCGGAAGGCTACCCCCGCAGCCGTCCATCACGCCTGGCCCCACTTTCTGGGGCACGACCCTCTCGTTTGCGGGGGCCCGCATCACCAGCGGCGCCGGACACATCGCAGCTGGGGAGAGCTGCCACACAGTTGCCCCGCCGCCGCCCAGCAGCAACGTACGCCGTGCAAGCCTGGCTTCTCGGCTGAGCAGCAGCTCTTTTGCGGGGCAGAGACAGCAGCTTGCGGTTGGTGAGGCACCAAGCAGGGAGGCGGCGCGCAATGGCGATCCAAGGAGGGCAAGCCTGCCTTGCAACCCGTCAAGCAGCCAGCAACATTTTGCTGCGGGCGACGGGCATGCAGCAGTTGTGGTACATGCGGAGGCCTTTGACGAGCAGTAGGTGGGCCAGTAGCTGCCAACTACCCTGGTCTTAACTCAAACGGCTGGCACTTGAGCACACTCGGTGGCTGGTTGAGTGTGTGCCCGCCTACTATCTAGGGCTCATCTTGTAGATGCGCTGATCGTGTCACCCCGTGTTTGGCTTGGCTGGCATCATTACAAAACACCGATCAACTCCTCCTGAGACCTTTTTGCTGATGAAGCTGATGATGGCAATTGATTCAAGCATGCTCGTTATCAACATGATGCTTTCCATGCTATGGCTGGTTTATTGGTCTGAATGTTGGAAGAGCGTGCCGTAATTACAATGCCGCTTAGCCTTTCTTGTGTTGGCTGGGCTGATGTGGCCAGTCCTGCTGGGCCCAGTACCTGAACTGCAGGGAGGGGGACAAGCAAGCATTGCGAATTGCACGCGCTTGCTGGGTGCCCAACCTCGCTCGCTGCGCATAGCTGAGCTCCTGCATCACTTGTCGTGACACGCACTGCATGAATTCAACCTACTTGACCAGTAAGTGCAAGTGTTCCTGATGCTTTCTGACTCCGCAACAGACCCGACCCACCGCATTGGGTCAAAAACATGCACACCACCGCCAGGTGGGACCCAGAGATCTGCCCCATCAGTTGCGTTATGCTGAAAGTATGGCCCCCTCGCAGAAAGCTGCGAGGCGTCTGGCGCCTCAGCAGAAAGGTGAAGGATACCCTTTTACTGCCTTGGCTGACTGTAATACGCCGGTTTGCAGTCACCGAGTGCTGTGCACAGTGTTCTTGCGCGAGCGCATGTCCATGTGTATTGTGTCTGTATTTGTGCATGTGTGCGGCAGCATGCGCGCGCACGCGCGCACGCGCGCACGCGCGCGTGTGTGTTTGTGTGTGTGTGTGTGTGTGCGCGCGCGCGCGCGCAGGCGCGCGCGTGTGTGCGCGCGGGCGCAGGCGTGCATGTGCATATCTGTGCGCGTGTGGGTGCGCAGGCGTACATGTGTGTGTTTGAGGGGGGGAGGGGACAGGGGCAAACATGCGCATGTGCATGATTTTGAGGTTGTGCGTCTGTGCGTGGCATGGCAGCAACAGCTGAGCTCAGGGTCTGCCGTGGCATCACGGCACCCCCCATCGGCCGTCGGGGCGAAGAACACACACAATCGCGCAACCCAATCGCTGGCTTGAGTGCTGTTGCATTTCTCAAGGGTTTGCATTGAAGGTGGACGGCTGAACACCAATTGTGGTAGCCTCTGAGAGGGATCAGAATCCGAAGTCAGTGCTCAATCACGGTCAAATGGGTCGCCCCGCGAGGCAACAACATCAATTGATGTCTTCTTGATGAACATTTCGCATGCGCGGAACTTTTAGCGCACAATTCATAGTAACATGTTTTGCCATCGGAGCGCTTGTGATCTGACGCCCAGTCCTGAAAGCAAGGCATGGGCCGCTGGGCTGGCGCAGCCCTGCCAGCGGTCCTGCTGTTCTGCGTGAGCTCGTCGGCCTTGCTGCAGATCGCCGGCGCATCGGGCCGCCAGAGTAAGCCAGGCAGCGGGAAGCTTGCGGCCCTGGGGGGCGCATGGACGCAATCGGCCGCGGCGCGCCTCAGGTCGCGGACCAGCCGCACAGGGGCCCCATCTGCAACACGCTATCAGAAGCCGTGAGTACTGAGCGCTTCCCTCCGCTCGGTCCACAGCATCCAGTTTGCAAGCGCGCCGCACAATCGCGGCAACCTGCCAGCGTCGCGGGCACGAGGTCTGCTCTTATACCGCAGCTCAGCGCCGCGCCCGTCTCCTATGCGCTCCATTCATCAGCTTACTGCCAGCACTGTGCCATCAACCCTGCTGCAGCTTCAACGTGTGCACCTCTGCCTGGGACCCCATTGTCAAGTGCGACCCGGCCGAACCTGCCAGCACCTACGATGGCTACCAGGTTGAGCTGTTCCGCCGCGTGGCAGCAGAGTTGGGCTGGACAGATGCTGAATGGACGTTCTCGTGCATCGACTGGACCCCCATGATCGATGACATCATGTCACCAGACGGCGCATGCACCATGGCGGCCGCGGGTGCGCACGGCTTGGTGTGGCCGTCGGTGACCAGGGGCTCATGATGAGAACCGGGCAAGCTGGGCATGAGCAGGCTGCGGTTTTCGTTGCATGCGCCGTCAAAGCTACCCGCATCCTGCCGCCACATGCCACAAGCGGCGGCGATGGCGGCATGGCGCTGCTGTCGCGGACGCGGATTTTGCCAACCCTCCCCTCCGCCAGGCGTCGAGGTGTCCTTGGAAAACGTGGCGGCGGGGATGAGGATGTCGTGGCCTATCTACAAGGTGGGACGACGCGCGTGCACGACGTTTGCCGGCTTGACAAGGCAGCGCCTGATTTTGGCACGGACAATCAGTGCCTGTGCCCCTGGGCAGCTCATTGACACGCGACGCCTGACAAGCGTGTTGACTCTCTGCATGGCCCTGCTAGCCAAACCGCCGTCTTGCAGAGCGGCTTCATGGTGCTGACCGCGGGGCACGTCCAGACGGGCGGCGCCTGGACGTTTGCCGAGGCCTTCCACTGGAGCGTGTGGGCCGCGCTCTTTGGCACGGCGCTGGCAGTCGGCCTGCTGGTGGCGGTCGTTGAGAGCTTAACGTATGGGAGCAAGAGCAACCGCAAGGGTGCGCGCCTCAGTACCTTGGTTCAATGCACACAAAAGACCGCTGCGCAGTTCAGAGTGTGTCTGCGAGCCGGTCAAGTGTGACTGTGCAACTATGCATGCATGCTGCACACTGTTGCAAATGCACATGCACATGCACATGCACATGCACGACATATGGCGTGTCTGGAACAAAAGCCAGTCGCACTCTCCTGACAGAGTTACCGTGTCGCCCTTGCGCTCGCGGCGCAGGCCTCCAAGGTTGGTCTTGATGCGCTGTCTCGCTCGGTGCACAGTCCCGCCACCAGGGCGGTGCTGCGTGCCAGTGGATTGGTTGTCATCGCCGCTTTCGTTGCTTACGTGTCGCTGGCATCTTGATCGCAGCAGGGGTACACCTTCCTTCTCCACCCCCTGCCCTTTGGGACCTTCCGGGCTGGTCCTGGTACTCTATGTCGCAGCTGATGCACATGCACGCCCATGTCGGCGACCCTGGCACATGGGGCGCACGTGTCCTGGTGCTGGCGGTGAGCGGATTAGCGACAGTTTGTTGCATTCACGGTGGTGGACGGCAAGCAGCGTCCCTCGTCATTGTGCTGTGTGATGGACATGCACGGCCCACGCACACGCGCAGCACTTGAATCACAAATCCTCTTTCCCGCACTTGTGCCTCCCGACAGTATGGCTTCCTGATTGTCAGCTGCTTGCTGCTGCTGCTTGGTGTGGCTGCTGCTGCTGCTGCTGCTGCTGCTGCTGCTGCTGCTGCTGCTGCTGCTGCTGCTGCTGCTGCTGCTGCTCCAAGTGCCGCATCACCAGCACGCGGTTGCAGTATTTGAGCGGCACCGCTTGCATCATATAAGAGCAAGGCACATTGTGTGCACAATGCGTGCCGCCCAGGTGCACCTGTACACTGCGACGCTGGCCAGCCGCCTGACGCAGCAGCGCCTGGCCAACAACATCAAGTCCAAGGCAGACCTGCCCGGCAAGCCGGTGGAGACGTGGTGCGCCCGCCCCTGCTCCGGAGGGGGAAGGAGCGGCCCGGTGCCACGGGGGCGTGCCCTAGCCGCACGGCATCTGGGCTCTGGTAGAGCAGCTGCTCTCGCCCTCTGCTGCGGGGCCATGTGTGGCCCTCAACATTGCTTGCCTCCTAGAATTCTCCTCTCTCCCTCCCTGCGCTTTTGTGCTGCGGCTGTGGCCGCAGGACAAGCTATCAGGGCCTCCTGCGCAAGTATTCCATAGACGCAGCCGGCCTGCCCTGGTGAGAGGAGCTCAGCAGGGCGGGCACCGCGTGGGGTACTCCACCAGTGAATGTACCACGGCGCAGGGTTAGATAGGTCGTCCACTCCCCCGCCTCTGGATCTTCCCCGACGCGCACAACGGCATGCACAGGGAGAGTGACGCAGACACAGCCGCATTCCTTGAGAACCTTCGAAACTCAACATACAAGGTGATTGCTGATTGTTGCAGGCGACGTTATGATGTGGCAGGGTCCCACTGGTAGGTGCACCGACTCAAGCACGCATGCACACGCGTACCCGTCCCCATCGCCATCAGCACTGCCCTTGTGAGTCATGTCTGCCACCCGCCCCCATCAGCTTGCGACCCAGCTAGGCGTTCTCTCTGCTGCCATAGCATACCCACCTGACACACAGAACGTGCGCATGCACGCAGGCGCGCGTGCGCACACACACACACACACACGTACACACACACACACACACACGTACACACACACCACCGCCACGGCACATTCAAAGGCTCTGGTGCTTGACGCCCCCGTGGTGTCGTTCCTGGTGGCCACCATGAACGAGCAGTGCGACCTCTTCTCAGTGGGGGAGCCCTTTGAGACGTTTGACCTAGCCATAGGCTTCTCGCCGGACGCCCCCGACGCCCTGACTGCGAATATCAGCCGCGTGATTGTCAAGCTGCAGGTGACTTTTTTGGGGGGCGGGGGGGGGACGGCCTCAGCTTAGGCCCCGTCGAGGCACAGTCATGCGAGGGTAAGGGGGGGGGAGGGCAGGGGCTTGCATGTTACGCCCGGTATCGGAAAGTAAGGACCGCCATGGATGCGGAGTGTGTTGCAAGCTACTCGTGCGTGCACGCGTGCGTGTATGTGTGTGCCTGCGTGTGTGCACGCGTGGGTGCGTGCGTGCGCGCGCGTGTGCTTGTGCGTGTGCACGCGTGTGCACATGCGCATGTGTCATGGACGGCCCGGCCGCCTTGAGGCCACGAGTGACTGATACCAGACAAGCTTGTTAGCCCTCGCACCCTATCCCCCTAGCGTGCAAATCCCGTTGGCCGTCGACCTGCCGTCGTGCGCCCCCTTCAACCCCTGCGGATGCGCGATCGCTGTTGCAGACTGAGCAGGGGCTGCTGGACAAGCTCGAAAACAGTTACATAACCGGCGCCCACGGCTCTGGCTCCTGCGCATCAACGTCCCCGACCAGCGGCAATCATGGCGGTGGCAATACAGTCGTGCACATTGTGCAGGTGCAGCAGACGGCGCTGGGGTGCCGTAGACACGTGCACCCTGCCAGCTCAGCTTTTGGCGGTTGGCTGCGGTCCATCTGCATGTCGAGCGCCGTCAGCGCGTGCGGAACGTCGAGCATGCGACGGCCCGCCCTCTGCTCACCAGCTGTTGGGGGCTGCCATTTCATATGCAGGTGGCCGGCCTGTGGTACATCCTTGCGGCAACCATACTCATCGGCCTATTCATCACGAGCGCTTCGGTGGCCCAGAGGTGGCGCAGCGGCGCCGCCCGCGCCTCCTGGCACGAGGCAGTGTCGGATTCGCTGGCGCCTGGGGAGCAGTTTGCGGTCAAGACGCCCAAGGCGTCGTTCTGGGGCACGACGCTCTCTTTCAAGCCCAGGCCCAGCGCCGGGCCCGCCAGCAGGGGGGAGCAGGAGCCGCGCTCGCCGCTCAGCCCCGTGCACCGCAACAGCATGCTCTCCCGCTTCGCCACGAGCGCGAGCGCGGGCAAGCACGACGCGGCGGCTGCGGCGACGGCTGCAAGCGGGGGCGCAGAGGAGGCCACCACGCAGGTGGAAGCATTCGACAAGGGGTCCGACTCGCCAGTCGCGCAGGCGCTTCCTTTGGACAGGGGCGCTTGGCATGCGGCTGCAGCTATACACGCTGAGGCGAGCGAGGGTCACTAGGCCAGGGCGTACTTGCTTGTTGCGCCTCACAACTGCTTGTAGGACCAGGCAGACCCATGGCTTTGCCGAGACTAAATTGTCTGTCTGCCACTTGGATGCCGCAATCCCTTTTGCACAACCCGGAGCCACATCTTGCTTTGCGGCTCACACGCTGGTGCACGTTCGGCGCCGACTGGCCGGCAGGTGCAGCCCCTCGCTCTCACCTCACGAGCTGCGGCCGTGACGGGGCATCGATCCTATCCCTGTACTGTCGTCAGGCTGGGACTTCATCCTTCACTCTCATGACGGCAGCGCACGCCTCTCCTCCCCATATCTCGCCTGGCCTGCCAGCTTTTGCGAGCGGTGGTATTTATCACAATCAGTATTGGTGGCCCCCCACTTCCAACTCTATGCAGGGCACATCCCACTATTAGCAGTGGGACACCTTACTCACCTGTGTGGCACTCTGACCGGTGCGGTTTTGACCGGGCAATGCAAGCACAAGTGGCAGCCTGTAGCCACCATTCATGAACACACCCTTTGATACATCACAACTCAACTCGTTGGGCTGGCAATGCGCACGACGTGACGTGCAGCAGCTGGCTGCTATCAGCAGCAGCGTAACCCGGTGCCACCCATTCCAGCAGCCAACCGCACAATGTAGGCCTCACGCACCGCACATGCCGGATTAATTGTCTTCGATCAAGGGCTATCCCACCTAGGACGTGGCGTACACATCCTCAGATAGGCCTCGCCTGCGGTTGCCGCAATATTGGTGCCCAGCCTATGATCTCCAACGGGGCAGGTCTGACAGCTTGTATCATCTGAGGTATTTTTGCAGCTATATCAGGAGGTTTCCTGGCCTTGCGGGCCGCCTAGCCCGCAAATCAGGAGGACGACGGATCCATGGGGAGCCTGGACGCCTTTGTGGCGCAGCTTCCGCAGCTGGAGGTGCTAGCGGAGCATCTATACAACTCTACGGTGATCAGAGACTGGGATTGAGCAGGATCGGAGAAGGTCCCGGCCAGATCAGGCTGACAATGCCCCTCCCGGATGCCTCGCAGAGTGTGGAGCAGCGCACGGAGGCGGAAAGGATGCTGGGAGGTCTAAGCTCTTCTACGGAGTTCATCCCGCACTGCCGGGTGGGCGCGCGCGCATGAAGCGCGGGCGACGCGGTGATGCTGGACAGCCGCACCCACCTGCACTGCGTCGCCTGGGCAGCAGGCTTCAGTACGTCATGCCACGCGGCCGCTGCAGGTAATACTGGACAACAGCCGGTCGAATTACGCGCAGCTGCTGGCGGCGCAGACACTGCTCAAGCTGGTCAACGAAAACACCCTCACGTGAGTCGATGATTACGGCCACGAGCCTGCGCGACAGGGCATGCCCAAACACCGCTCGCGGGGTGTTGCAGCTGGTCTATATGCGAGCAGCGGCGGCGAGCAGCTGGCAGAATGCAGCATCAGAGGGCACCGGGTGCCCCGCCGGCGGTGTGTTGGGGGTCCGGCCCTGCTTTGCCCCGCGCCGCACCGTGCGTGGCTCGCTTGAGGACGGTACGCCCTCCCTGCGCCCGCACGTGCAGCGGCAGCGTGCGCGTGGACATGAAGAACTACCTCTTCCAATACCTCAGCAGGTGGGATTGAGGGGACTCCGGGTCGGCGGGGCCGGTCGCACTGCCGCTCGTTCGCGCTGGCCAGGAGCAGGTGCTGCCTGGCTTGCTGTCCCGGCTGTGCACGTTGATCCAGCTTGCTAGCTCGCCCCATGCGCCGCGTTCACCCGCTCTTCCTGGCCCCTTGCTGCGCACGGGCCCCTCCCGCGG
>NW_014011227.1:0-6519 GCF_000611645.1 Monoraphidium neglectum
CCCCGCGCCCGCCTCAACCGCCTCGGCCGGCCGGAGCGCCGCGCGGGCGGCCACGGCGGCGCGGGCGGCCGCTTCGCGACGTTCGACCATCTGCGCCCGCCGCCGCCGCAGCTGCCTCGTAAACAGCAGCTGCGGCTGAGTCATCTCCGCCTGCTCCCGAGCCTGCTCTGCCGCCGCGGCCGCGGCCGCTGCCCCGCCGGCGCCGCCGCCGCCAGCGACGCCGCGCGCGGCCGACCTGCGTGTCCAGACGCCCCCGGCCGCCCACCCTGCATCACCGGTGACATCGGCAGCGGCGGCACAGGCGGCAGCCCCCCACGGCTCTCCGTTGCCCTCCAGCTCTTCGAGGCTCTCGTGCAGCGGCCGGCTGGCAGGGCGGGACCCAACCTCCCGCTCCCACCGCTCGCACTCCGCAGACCCAAACACGCCGCGGCGCTCCGCCGCCCCGGGCGCATCCGCAGGCGCCCACGGCCGCGCGCCGGCGGCTCGGGGCGGCGGGGCGATCAGCCGCTCGCGTGCCTCGGGCCGCGTCGCCGCCGACACGCTGGGGCTCACGCCCCGCACGTCCTCCTCCCACCCCTCCTCCTCCCCGCAGCCCTCCGCCGCCGCCTCGTCCTCCGCGCCGCCGCCGCGGGCCGCACCCGAGCGGCCCGGCGGCAGCAGGCGCGCGGCCGCGGCGGCGGGGGGGCCGGTGAGGGCGGTGGGCGGCAGCAGCTGCCCGACGGCGCCGACGTAGCGCAGCGCTGTGTACCACCGTCGGTCCTCCCGCTGCAGCTGCTGCTTGCCCCTCAAGACGAGCAGCAAGTACCTGCTTTCGGGAATAATAAGTGCATATGGAGTTTGAATTATGCATACTGGGTCGTTTGGAGAGCTAGGGTTGGCTGTGTGAGGTCAAAAGCGTTGACATACAGTCAGCTTTGCGGGTGCGAGCGGAGAGCGCAAGAGCGGCCGGGGCGGGGCGGCCGGGCAGTGCGAGCCGCTTCGCAGGCGCGGCGGATGCAGGCGCGAGGCGCGCGCGTCGCTGCGCGTGTGCATGGGCCCGCGCCTGGCCGGCGGCGCGTCGCGCCAGAGGGGGAACGTCTGCAACGCATCACTGGGCAGCACGTCCAGCCACGGGCCCCCCGGCCGCAGCGCGCAGGGCGACGCGCCGACCCAGGCCTGCAGCTGGCGAGGGGGGTAGACGGGGTGCCTGCGCAGGGCCGCGGCCGCCGGGGCGCGCGACGCGGGGCGTGTGCAGGTGGAGGGGTCGAGTGCGGGAGCTGGGGCGGGCCCGGGGCTCCGAGGAGGCGGGCATGGCGGCGGACATTTGGGGCGGAGGGGGCGGGGGCGGGCAGCCGCAGGATGGGGTCGCTCAGGACCCTGCTGCCACGCGGTGCCAGGGCCGAGGCTGAGGGATTAGTCCGACACCCGCAGATTGATCCATAGATGACATCACCGGACGGGCGGCATCAGGGACACGCCCACCCCTCACCCGGCTTGGTAGAGGGCGCGGTACACCGCCACCCGCACGTAGTCAACCCGGCACAGCGGCCCCCGCAGCCGGAACAGCAGCCACTCGCTGCCCCCGCGCCCCTCGCTGCCCGTAGAGGACCAGAACCCCCGGTCGTTCCGCAGCACGCGGCTCGCCGCCTGGGAGTCGTCGTCGGTGGAGGATGCACCCAACGCGGCCTCGACGAGCTGCACGCAGCCGTCAAGCGTGCTCTCCTCCTCCCACGCGGGCCGCAGGACCGCGATCGGCGGGCGCGGCGCGGCGGCGGCGGCGGCGGCGGGGCTGGCGGCGGCTGCGGCGTCGTCGCAGAATGGGAAGTTTCTGAGGTCTTCCCGATTTCGTCCCCGGAAGGCGTTCCTGGGAGGGCGGGAGGCAGCAGCCGGTGGCGGCGCCGGGGCGTGCGGGCGAGGCGCGGCGACGGCGGGGCTCGCGAGCACTTCGCGTAAGTTTTGGCATGCACGGCGGGTGCATTGCTGGCTGGGTCGCGCGGGGCGCACCTGTATTGATGGAAGGGGCCCTCCATCGTCGCCGCAGCGACTGATGCGCGGCTGTGTGTGCGCGCTGCTCTGTTGCAGGCTTCGCACCCACTCGCAAAGGTTCAAGGCGGCTGCGACCAGCCCTTATTAAGATCAGGTGACAAGCTCGGAAACTTGGAAAGGAGCCGAATAGCAGTACAGAAAGATCGACACACACAACCACAAACTTGATCTCCAGTGACCTGCCCGGTAAGCTGGCACGCGATAGAGGTACTTTAAAATTACCGCAACGGTGTTGCCAGTACGATGGTATACGCCAGCCTTTCTGTTGCTTTTCCGCAAGTTGAGGGGTGTGGGGTGCCCCAGCTGCTGACTGTGTCAGTGCCTAGTGTTGCGGTTCTGCGAGCCAATGCGAGGGCAGCTCGCATGCTCGCCCTTTCCAAAAGGTTTCACAGCCATTGTTTTTCTTATCAGGGGGGTTTAGTCGCCTTGGGGGGGCGGGCGGGACAAACAACGCCTACAAGCGGCCAGTACGGCTCTCACATCCACATTCGCCTGGTGAGCAGCTCTTTAGTACTCTAAAGAGCCTGCATGGACGCTAGCCGGGCCCTGCCGGCCTCTTGTGAGGACGCTGGCTGGTACCAATCCTGGGAGATCGCAGGCCGCGTCTCCAGCAGGCTCTTCTTCCAGCCAGAGAGCAGGGCAGCTTCCGGTCGACCGGGTTGCCACGGGATGCTCCTAGGACTCGACGGTTGCCCGACACTGATTGCTGCATCGCATCAACGCAAGGGACCCTCAACCCCCGGCACCATGCGCGCGCGCCCTCCACCACCCCGGCCACGCAGCATGGGCCGCCTCTCAAAGAGGACCATCCAGTGCCGCGCCGCCCGCCAGCAGCGCCTGCTGAAGCAGCAGGCCGCCGCCGCGGCGCTCGGCGACAGCCGCGCCCCCGGCGCCGGCGCGCAGCGCCCGGCGGGCCATGCTGCCGCCGCCGCGCACGCCCCGGCCCGCTCGCCCTCGGCGCTGCTTCTGCGCAAGCTCGGGACGGCCAGCCTGCAGCGCTACCTGCAGGCCCACTCCATCGATTTAGACCCGGAATGCGCCGCGGACAAAGAGGAGCTCGTGTCCGCAACTGCCCGCCACTTCAGCATGTCCGAGGTGGGCGCCCTCCCCGCGGCCGCGGCCCGCCCCGCGGCGCCGGCGCCGCTGCCCTCACCGCCGCGACACCCGTCACTCGACGCCGCGCAGCTGCGGCGGGTGCGAGATGGAGCCGAGCCAGCGAGCAAATATGCAGCTCGTCCTGCCTGATCCTTCCCCCGTGCTTCCCACCCTGTTTGGACCAACCCCTGCACCCATCCTCGACCCGCGGCACCAGGTGGATGAGTCAGCGGTGCTGATCAGCTTTGTGAGGGCGCTGAGGCGCGACAGCTCCTCGGAGAGCAGCTGCTGAGAAGCTGCCCACGTGCTTTCTGTCCGCGCCGGGGCGGCCACCGGTGCTGCCTCCCGGCAGGGCCCCGGGCGGCGTTTGTGGGGGGGGTTGGAAGCCCCCAGGAAGGCAAGGGGCAGCTTCTTGGCATACCCCAGGCAGCTTCAGGGCGGTCGGGCCGCCCATCGAGCAGATTGCGCGTCCGCATTTCGGTGTGCAGCGTCTGTGTCTGGCAACAGGTCGTGCCCAAAATTGCCAATGCCGTCCGGCTCAAACGACACTGCAAAAGCGCCTCGGCGCCGTTGTTCCTGCGTGCCTGTTTGCATGCAAACCGTGTGTGTAGGCGCCCGTGCGCGCAAGGCCGGGCGGCCGTGCGGCGCGGTGGCGCGTGTCCCGGCCGCTCAAGGCCCCGGTTTCGCAAGGGGAAGCGCTGCAGTTGGCAACCGCGCCACGCTCAGCCGCAAGGGGCCAGCGAGGCTGCTGTGCCGGCCTGTCCCAGCCACCCCTCTGCGCGCCGCACGCCCGCCGACCTGACCCGTCCCTGGCAGCCGCCCCGAGCGCCGCGGCCGCCGCGCTGCGGCCGCCGCGCCGCGCGCGGCCGCGCGGGCCCCCAGTTTTGACCACTCGTCGCGTTTTTTGGGTTGCGTCCCTGCAGGCAGCTTCGCACCTTTTGCTTTCCCCCTCCTTTCCGCCCCGTTTGAACCGAAGCCTCTCGTCGGTTGCGCGCACCCGCACGTGCCAACTGCGCGCGCAAGCCGACGTCGCAAACACTGCAGCTCCCCGCCCCGCGCCGCGCCCCCACTCGCGGCGCGGCCGCCTGCGGCCGCCCCCTTCGGCCTCCCGTCCCGCTCGCTTGAGGGGCGCAGGGCTGCGCAGCCGCCTGGGCTGCCGGGCTGCGCCCGTCCCTCAACCAACCGCCGCCGGCCGGCTCTCATAGGTGCCGCGCTGTTTGCTGGAACCACACATGTGAAGAAACAGGGGTGTGCCAGTTCTTGTATTTCGGTCGATCGCAGTTTTCCCCTCCCCGCGAGCGACGTCGATTTTGGATACGGGGAGCGTTTGTTTGTGTGAGCCACGGTGCATCCAGGTCCGATTGCAAATGCCGCGCCCGCCGCGCGCCGAGCGAAATGCGCGCGCCGGCAGCGCCCAGCGCGCGGCGACATTCAGTGTCTAAACGGCTGCCGCCTCGGCACGCTGCGAGCCTGCCGGCCGAGCGCTGCGTGCAGCGCGCGAGCCGGCGCCGCTTGTCGCCCTTGGTGGCCCTTGGGCGGCACAGGATGCGCCTCGCGCGCGCGTGTCCCCACTGTGTTTGCAATTATGTGTGGTCTCGTATGTTTTTGGCACGCAGCAGCTGTATGTGCACACGACACAACTTTTTTTTGGCCGAGAGACAGTCCTCCTCCTAGGCTGTACGTTGCTGTGCAGTTGCCAAAACTTCCAGCATTGGCGCAGTTGTTAACAAATTTGCAAGCTGGTGTGCCTCATGAGATGAGTCCTGATGGCGTCGTCGCTGCAGCAGCCAGCACAGCTGGGAAGGGTTCTGCTGGGTGCTGCATGCAGGGCAGGGGCAGGGATGCGAAGGTTGCATGTGGTGTATGCGTGTGCGTGTGCGTGTGTGGATGTATGTGTGTGTGCGCGCGCACGCGCGTGTGTGTGTGTGTGTGTGTGTGTGTGTGTGTGTGTGTGTGTGTGTGTGTGTGTGTGTGTGTGTGTGTGTGTTGGTGGTGACCAGCATTTGCGTGCGGCAGCATTACAGAGGTTCAATGCTGGCAGCTGAGTGCCGATTGGGCCAGGAAATAGGCCGCCTCCGTGGTGCTGCCGCAAGCATGGCGCCGCTATTTGAGGCGGCCCCCCGTGGCTGGGCAGCGCTGGAAGCTTCTGGGGAACGGAATGGATGCACCCAGGATGCTCGAGCATGGTCGGCCACTGCTCTTGCTTCTGCTACCGCTCCAGCTTCCACGCTCATACGCCAGGCAAGCGCGGAGTCCGGGGTCCCTGTACGTCGCGATATCCACCGTCTGCAATACGGCTGTTGTGCAGTGGCCACGGCCTCTGAAAAGCACGAAGGTGCGCGAATTCGACAGCGCATTTAGGGGTTTAGGGACGGATACCCAGCAGCTGCATGATGGGGAGCCTGCGCGCCCCGCCCCTGCCGCCCGCCGCACGCCACCCCGCCTCCACGTAAAACGCCTTCTCTGCCTCCAAGAGCCCCTCCACCGGCAATTCTGGAGCAGGCACGACCCCACTCGCCGCGCGCCCTGGTCTGTCAGCTGAACCCCCAGCAGTTGCCAGCGCTGGCGCCGCCGCAGCCAGTATTTCGACACAAGTGCGTTACAGAATTCGCAAGGGCAGAGGGTCGGCAGAGGCCTGGCGGCCCAGAAAGCGCGGCGCAAGGGGCGCTGCCGCGCTGCCAAAGCGCGCAAAGCATGCAGGATTGCGACGCGTGTCGCGTCGCGTCCCCGCCTGTTGGCAGCCCCTGCGCTGTGCCATGCCAACCCTCGTCCCGCCAATCAAAATGCCTCGATCTGACAGTCACCGATACTTCCACACCACAGCAGCGCGGCTTGCGCCGCGCACTACGACTTTGAACAAACAAGCACGAGCGAAGGCGCCGCCGCGGACGCGAGAGCGGGGCGCAAGCGTGCGGGGCAGAGCGCATCGGACAAGCACAAGCACATGCCAGCAGTGCACATGCGCCGCCGCCGCCAGCACCCGCGGCGGCGATTTGCATTGACAAAAAGTCCTCTTTTACGACCCACCAGCAGCTGGCCAGCCGCCCGGGTCGCCGGCGCGACGCCGCCCCGACGGTCGTGACAAGCCGCCACACAAGCAGCGCGCGGTGAGCGTGCGCGCAGGCATGTGCAGACGCCACCAAACGCATGCGAGGGCGAGGGAGCGACCCATGAGCCGCAGCCCAATCTCAGGCACCGCCTGCTGCACACGACGCAGCCTTGTGGCGCCCACGACGCGCAGAGCGGCCGGCCCAACGCCGCAGCCATCAGCCGTCGCGCCCCGCCGGACCGCGCGCGGTGCCAGCCCCCCATATGATGTTCGAAACAGCCTGGCGCAGGGTCTCGCGCGCGTGAGGCCGCGCGCCGACCCCGCCGCCGCTCGTTCGCGGCCCCGCCTCT
>NW_014011227.1:6718-9542 GCF_000611645.1 Monoraphidium neglectum
CCGCCTCTGTGCCTCTTATGTACGTCCTCTCTTGGGCCTAACAGCCCTTTGTGCAACCAATCTCACGACCTCACTGCTGGCGGCCCGCACCGCAGCCGCCCCCAGCCCCCCATGCCGCATCGCCGACCCCCGGCAAACAAAGGCGATGGCTGCGTCGTCGCCGCCGCAACGCACGCGGCGCACCCCAGAAAGCAGCGCCGCGTGCTGCGGCGGCGCGGGCACAGCAGCAGCGGGGGCGCCCGCGCGGGGGCCGCCCCCGCGTCCCTCCGCCTCCCGCCGCTGCTCCTCCAGCGGAGCCTGCTGGAAGAACTGGAAGCAGGTGCCCCTGGACTGCCCGCGGACTGCCCCCGCGGACTGCCCCCTGACTGCCCGCGGACTGCACCGCCTACTGGAAGAACTGGAAGATGAGGCCCTCCCCCTTGGCGCATGAGTAGAAGAAGGGCGCGAACACCAGGGACTCCACGGCCATGAGCTTGATGAGGATGTTGAGGGAGGGGCCGGAGGTGTCCTTGAGGGGGTCACCCACGGTGTCACCGATGACGGCGGCCTGGGGGCCGATGGCGGTGGTTGTTGCAGGGCGTGTGGTTGGGAGAGGCAGGATTATGTATTTGGTGGGGTCGGGGACGTTTGGGAGTTGGTGAGTGGGTAGATTGAGGGGATCGGGGATGGTGTTGGGAACGAATGCTGGCGGGTGTCTCTTGAGGTGATGATGTATATGTGTGCGTGTGTGTGTGTCTTGTGTGTGTGTGTGTGTGTGTGTGTTTTGGGGGGGGGGGCATGTGTGTCGAGGCGGCTTTCATGGGGGCTGAGGCCCCTAGCCGGCGGCGTCACGTCACCAGGATCATCCCAGACGCCACCAACAGCGGCGCCCCTACAGCTCCATTTCAGTCTTCACTCTGCGGCGCGCCGCCAGCCCCAAACACCCCTTCCCCCTGCTCCCACCTCCCCACCAAGGCAACCCCGCCTGCAAGAGGCGGCCATCTGAGGGGCCCGCAACATCGCCAACACGCGCCCCCACCTCCCGACCCTTGCATGCAGCCTCCCAAAGCCCATGCGCGCCCTCCAAACCCCTTGCGACTCCCCCTTGGAAAACCCATAAATCGGCCCGACGGACCTTGTGGCAGTCGGAGCCCTTGCCGCCCAGGTCGCGCGCGTGCTCGCTGGCACCGGCCTGCGGGGGTCGGTGGGGCGCGTGCGGGCCGGAGCGTCAGTGGCGGCGGCGGCAAAGGGGCGCTGTTGGGTGGGGTGTTCTCTGGAGGGCAGAGCAGCGCAGAGGCAGAAGCTACTCGAGTCGAGATGGGGGGGTCCCGCTGCCAGAGAGCTTGCCTCGAGCTGCGGCACCCCGAGACCACCCTGACGGTGCGCGATGCGAGCCACTGGTGCTCGAATCTGCCCCTACCCCACCCCATCCTATTTCTTTTGTGTGGATGTCTCGCACCCGCCAAAAACCTCCAATAAGCAACAATTTAGTGCCTCACCTCGATGTACTTCTTGGCGTTGTCCCAGGCGCCGCCGGTGTTGGACATGGACACGGCCATCTGCACGCCAGACACCAGCGCGCCAGCCAGCACACCCGCCAGGCAGCGGGTGCCGAACAGGCTGGGGGAAAAGGGGTAAATTATGGGCAGGGGGCGTTTAGGGCACCATGCCAGCTTGTCGCGGAAGGTGGGGCCAGGGTCCGTCCTTGACGGGCTGCTGAGGGAGGGTGTGCCCGGGCGCTCCCAAGAGCGCGCCCAGCTTCGCAATGGTCGCAAATCATCAGTGTGTGCATCACCAGCGCCCGACCGCGATGAACAAGAGATGGCACGATAGCATCCCATTTTCACCACACACACACACACACACACACACACACGTACAAATGATACACACGCGCCCCGTCCGCCCGCTCACCTTCCGGCGATCACAGGGGTGAGCATCACCAGGGCCCCGGGCGCAATCATCTCCCGCAGCGACGAGTCGGTGGAGATCTCCACACAGCGGCTGTAGTCGGGGCGGGTGGTGCCCTCCATGAGGCCGGGGGTGGTGTTGAACTGGCGACGCACCTGGGGGCGGTGATGGGGCGCGCTCAATTAGTATTTGGTTAGCTGTGGATGGGCAAGATCAGCGGCTCCATCGCGCGACATGTGCACAGCCAAAGTCGCCATAGGGGTGTGCGCCAGGAAATGCCGGCCGCTGGCTTGAAACACAGCGAGCTGCACACGGACGGGCCTGCAAACCAGCCTCCTGCACCACAACAGGAGCGGCCTGGTGGATGCACTTCGCGGGCCTCCGGCGGCACATGTCATGGAATCCGACATTTTCAGGCCTGCACACTCTTTGCAATCGGCTTACGTACGTACCCGCACGTGCGTGCGTGCGCGCGCGCACCCACCTCCTGCACCATGGCGAGGGCGGCCTTGCCCACGGACTTCATGGTCATCGCACTGAACCAGAACGGCAGCATGGCGCCCACCAGCAGGCCCGCAAACACCTGGGGTTGGTGTCAGGAAGAGGGGGGGGGGTGTTGCAACGGCGACCAGACAGCACGGTCAGGCTGCTTGCGGAGGACGGCGTGTGAGGCAGGGCCGAAATTTGCAGGCCGACACAGAATGATCACGTCTTCGCGTGGGCCGCCCAAGGAACGGCAAGCCGCTGTTGCCTCAGTGGTGCTCTTGAGTACGACCGCAGGCCGCCCTGCCATGAAGGTCGCGGAAACAGCGTGGGAACTGCCTCCTCTGTCCCTGGACGCACCTTGGGGTCAAGGATGGACGAGTTGATGAGGTCGATCTTGGAGCGGGTGACGTAGGCGCCGAACAGCGCGAGAGACACTAGCGCGGCGGAG
>NW_014011226.1:0-5749 GCF_000611645.1 Monoraphidium neglectum
GTGCATGGGGGTGCCGTGTGGCGCGGGTGGGAGTGTGTGAAGATGCGGTCGCAAGCACGATGGGCCTGGGCCAGAGGAGGAGGGCGCAAGCTGCGCCGTGCCGTGCCTGCCGCACGTCGACGCGGATGAATCCCGCAACGTTCGTCTGCTCCAGCCACTGCACTGGTCTGTCAGCGGTGCTGGTCATTCTGGGGCGTGTCCTGTAAGACTGAGCTTTGTTGCGGCGTTCCCTGCGCGGTCTCTCCAGGTCGGGCTGGACAGGCGCTCCGCGCGGCACGTCCGCGCAGGCCATCACCTGCCGCAGCTCAAACATCCGCGCGAACGAGTCGGCGCAGCCCGCGCCGCCGCTCCCCCTGCCGCCGCCGCCGCCGCCCCCGCTTCCCGCCAGCCAGAGGTCGTGATTCCCCGGCACGTACGCCACGCGCCCAAACTTGGGGCGCAGCGCGGCCAGCGCTGCCCTCACGCCCGCCGGCGAGTCGGCGACGTCGCCTGCGGTGGGTGCACTCATTCAAACACACCCCGTGTCCAGCCCACCGCGGACAAATCAGGTGAGAGAAGGGGCCAAGGGTCGTGTGTGGGGTTTGGTAGCCGGGCAGGGGAAGCTGAGACTCGGCAAGCTGTGCGCGCACGAAGTCAACTGCCCAGCGCTAGAAGGGAGGAGGGAGTCAGAGCTGTCCGGGTGAAAACGGGTAATCGGGCTCACCGGCGACGATCAGCACGTCGGCCAAAAACGCGGTGGGGCTTACCGCCCGCACCCACTCCATGTGGCGGGGCCCGGCCTTGTCAATGTGCAGGTCTGACACCGCAAACACGCGCCGGCGGCCCCTGGGCAGCCGCGCGTCGCACCAGTACCGCGCCGCGTCGGCGGCGGGCGGCGGGCGGCGCGCGAGCGCCGCGAGCACGTGGAGGCGGGCGTGGGAGAGGCGCTCGGCGGCGTCGGTTGGGCAGGTGCCTGGCGGCCAGGTCTGCAGGTCCTGGCAGGCGCGCGCATACAGCTGGTATGCAGCCTCGAGCCCCACCCCCTCGGCCGCGCTGCAAAGTGCCGCCCACGCGCGCGCGCGTGCGCCGCCCGGGGCCGGCGCCGCTTCCAAGGCCCCCTTGGCGGCGAGGAACGTCGTAAGGGGGTCGTGGGCTGTCATCGGCGGGGCGAGGCGGGGCCCGGCCGGCGGCGGGTGCGGGCTCTGTTGTTGGACCGGTGGACGGCGCTGATGCAGGTCCAGCGTGGGTTGGCCGTGCGTCGAGAGTTGAAAGAAATTAAGTGATGCTTTGAATACGAATACGCGAAGTAAGCTCGATCCAAGACGCTGTTGAACGGTGGGCAGCAGTCCACGGCATCGAGGAGGCACGAGGGGAGGAGCAGCCATTGCTCGGATTCGAAGCGTAGAATGCCCTAAGTGCGTTTGTATTGTGTTTATTGCTTCTGCTAGCCATTGGCGCGGCCGCCAATCAGCTTACACACTCGTTGCACACAGTCGCGATGCAGTCCCTCCGCAGCAGCAGCCTGGCCACCAGGGCCTTCGCCCCGGCACAGACCGGCCGTCGGGCAGCAGTTGTGGTTCGCGTCAAGCCCACGGCAGCTGGCGACTACAGGGCCCTCTCTGCCGAGGAGCTCATCCAGAAGGCGGCCTCCCTGAAGGCCGAGTACACCAAGCTGCAGTACCTGAAGCGGACGCGCGGGAAGGTCACCAACCCGGAGACCCTGCAGGTCCGCTGGCTGGCCTGGGCCTGTCTTTGTGGTGATCGTGTGGCCGCGTTGGTCGGCACCACGCTCATTCGCGGCATTGTGGGATTCGTGAGGTTCTCCACCACCTACCTTTATTGGTGGCAGTGGCCGCAGGCCGTGCGGCGTGGCCTGCACGCGCCACGCCAAGCGGCGGCGCGCTGTGTTGGCGCGCTGCTGCGGTGCATGTGCGTATGCTGCTTGTGCCAGTGCGTTGGACAGCCGATGATGGGCAGGCCTGGATTTTTATTCATGAGCAGCAGCTTCCCACTCGATGGCATGGCTGCCACCGACATGCTTTTCTAGCAACGACACCGCCAGTGCCCAGGGAGTGTGCAAAAGATCCCCGCCTCCCTGCTATGTGCCCCTCCACAACCACTCCGCCGCCCCACTTGCAATCCTCCAACCACAGGACCAGGCCGATGACGGCATTGCCCCCAAGGGCCACGAGTTCAAGCACGCGCGGCGGCAGCTGTCGCAGGTGCTGACCGTGCTGCGGGAGAAGCAGATCGCCGACGGCCTCAGCCGCAAGGACGCGCGCAAGATCGAGAAGGAGGCGGCCGTGGCTGGCGGTTTCGGCCGCTTCTGATCAGGCACTCATTCCCAGCTGCTGACGCTGTGTGGCTGCCGGCCCATGTGTTTGCTGGTCAACTCCCCGATGATGGGTCAGCGGCGGCAGGCGTGGCCAGGCTCGGCGCTGCGGGCGGCACTTGTTCAGACCCACTTAGTTACGAGGCCCGCTGGCAGCTGGGCTCTGGTCGCGTACGTGTAAGGCAGACACCGACTTGCAGGCTTGGGGGTCGGCTGCCAGGTGAAGCGCGGCCGCAACGCGGGTCGCAGGGTCACTCATGGGCTAGTGAAAAGACAGGGCCACAAACGCAAGAAATGGGTTCAGTCGGCCAGCAACACACTGTCGTGATGAATCATGACGCCAAAATGGGCTGGGTGCAGCAATATATGGCGTAGGTGCACATTAAGATCAAGTGAGGGTGGGGTGCTGGGTGAGGACGGGCAGCTAGTAAGGAGAGTACCCCCTGCCACGGCCGCGACCCCGGTACCCGCCCCGCCCTCGCGGCGTGAAAGCGCCGCCGCCGCCCCGGGCGCCAAAGTAGCCGCCGCCGCTGCGGCCCCGCCCGCGGCCGCGGCCGCGCGCCTTGAGACCCGGCACGTTGGTGCGCTTGCGCAGGACCTGCGGCGCGACGCCACAGCCGAGGGTGTCAAGGTCGGGGCAGGGGCACGTTCTCAACACGGCGTTCAGAGGCATGGAAAGTTTGTGATCAGATAGTAACGGCGTGCTGACCCATGGGGCGCATCGTGTGGGTGTCATCAACAAGTCCGAGGCGCCGCCACTGCAGCACGGCCCTCCCCCCCCTTGCAGCCACCTCGGCAGCCGTGGCTGCGTGCACACAAGCCCGCGTGCACACAAGCGAGGGTGCCTCTCGCGCTGTGGTCACCTTGAGGCCGCGGCCGCGTATCTCGCTGGCGTCCAGCAGCAGCGCATTGTCCACCGCGTCAGCCTCCAGAAACTCAACGTAGGCAAAGCCCTGGGGGGGGGGGGAGGGAAAGGGGCCGGCTCCGGGTGAGGGTGAGTATTTCAAGGGTGGTTGAAGGGTGGTTGATGGACGGTGATATGAAGGGCCGAAGCCATCGCGGAGGTTTTCAGAGGTCAGGTGCGGCAGCACGCAAGGCCTGTGTGCAGACACACGCTTTGCGGACGCCCAGTGACCCGGCCAGAGCATTGCTGCTGGTCGCAGGGAAGCAGCTGCTGCTCGCAACAGGGCGGAGGTGCGCGCGGTCAATCTGTGCACCTTGGGGTTGCCGGCTGCGTCTGTGAGGATCGTGACTCTGTTGACTGTGCCGCAGCCCTGGAAGTGCAGCTGCAGCTCCTCAGGGGTGGCCGCGTAGTCAACGTTGCCCACATACACGCTGCGGCCGTCCGCCTCCTCCTTGGCCACCTGCTCCGCGTCGGGGACCGCCGCTGCCGCTGCTGCTGCTGCTCCCACTGCTGCAGGCGCGCCCGCCGCCGCGGCGGGGGCTTGGGCTTTGTCCTGCGAGCACGGCCGGGGGGCAGCCGCTCGGGTTGGGGTGCGATCAGACGCCAACCCTGGCAGCGTTGTCCCCATCAGATGGGACGGCTGAGACCATGCCCTGCACCAAACTGGCTTGAAACCTGCAGCAAAGGTGACGATACCTTACCAGATGCCCGCATCGGCAACTGCACCACCAGCAAGCTGCGGCTGTGCCTAAAGCCGGACGTCTGGTGAGGGGGTCCATGAACCGGACCCAGCGGCGTCACCTGCTGCTCCTTGAGCCGCGCCGCCTCCTCCTCCATCTCAGCCAGCTTGCGGCGCATGTCTTCCAGCTCCTGGAGGTGCAGGACAGCAGCAGATGGGCGGTAGAAAGCAGTAGTGCTGGTGCGCAAAGTTACGAGCCGGGTGCGACCGCAGCGTGCAGGAACGACGTTGGCCGCCGAGGCGGGCGAAACCGACGTTTGAGGCGTTACGCGGCAGCGACACCGGCGTGACCAAAAAGTCAGCCTGTGTTCCTCATCAACCAGAAATGGCTCACGTCCTCTCCATCCTCAGCGCCTTCCTCTTCCATCCCCTCGCCCTCATATTCGTCCTCCTCCGCAGCCCCTACTTGCTGCTCAGGATCTGTCATTATATATGCTTCACGCTTGTGCGCGGAGGCTTGGCGTCAGATCTAGTGATCACCGCAGCGAGGTGTTACAGAAGCTTGCCTCCTGTTGATAGGAATGATCCACGCTCCTTATATCACTTGAGGCACCCAAGCAGTTTGCACGTGCAGAAGAAGCCAGGAAAGAAGTCGAGTTGGTCAAAGCTACACGACGACGAGTGAAAACGTGGGGCACAGGGCACCCACTCAAGACGTGCCACTGGTTGAGCACTACACGTGCTCTGCAGCATTGATGTCCCATCAGGCGGGCGTAACGAACCGTGCGCAAACAGCGGCCTCACACCGGCAACGTCGGCCCATGCCCAGGGCCGGGGCGCCTCAGGGCGCCGCTGAGGCCGCGGCTGCGCCTTTGCAGGCACAAGATTGGCGGCAGCCCGCGCGTGCGCTGGGCACAGCGGGCGCATGCTGGGCTGTCTTGACTCCTGTTATGGTTGTGGGGGGCCGCTTGCGCTAACGCGCGCGGCCCCAGCCCAGCGCCTCGGTTGTATGATACAGCGGTCGCCGGTGGTGTTGGGTGGCGCCCGGGAAGAGGGGGCAGGGCTCCAGGGGCTCAGGGCCCGCGGCGCCTTGGAAAAATGGCCCTGGCTCTGCAACATGGCAAGAGCGCGAAATCGACCAAAGGGCGCCTCTCAATTGGTTCTCTCAGAAGGCCGAACCGCGAGTGTTTGAAGTGTGAGCGGCGCCATTCAGCAGCAGCAAGCCCACCAGCCGTGATGCGATGGAAGCAACGCGCGTGGTGCGCTCGCAACCTGTCCTTGCGCAGCCGCCAGGGCTCTGCCTGCAGCTAGCCCTCCATGCGCAAGCGCTGTCAGTGCGGCTGTCGTCTCCTGCCCGCCGGCCGGGCCTGGCTGCAGCCGTACCTAAGCAGCTGGCTGCGGAATAAAAGGTGCCGCCGCGGGCTCTGGCGTGCCGTCGCCGCCGTCCGCCGCCTTCGCTTGCGGCCGTGTCAACAGCTCAGCCGCGAGCTGCTGCTGCTGTTGCTGCTGCTGCTGCTGCTGCTGCTTGCTGGTTGTTGAGGGACGTGTGATGGGCGGCAGCAGGCCGCGCCGCCGCCGCAGTGACGTGTCAATGCTCTGATACAGCAGGAAACAGTTCATGGTACCTGGGGGGTAATGAAGGGGGTGGGGGCCAAGCATTGCGAGCCAGCCAAAGAGCCATCAGCTAGGGTACGAGGCTATGCGCCAGCAGAGGCAGAGCTGCCCCGATCGCAGCAGGTGGCAGGCAGGTTGGTGCCAGGGACTCGCGAGGTGCCGTCGCCCACGACCCCATCGACCATCCGCAGCCCCGGGCAGGCGCACAGCCGCGACTTTGCCGGTGCATGACCCGCCGACC
>NW_014011226.1:5968-9561 GCF_000611645.1 Monoraphidium neglectum
CCTCTCCCCCCCTCCTGGGCGCCCCCTTTGCCCCGCCCACCCTGCGTGACGATGCCCCCCAGCAGCAGCGGGTCCCGCGTGAGCACGAGCGTCGTGAAGATGCGCGCGGCGTTGCCCGCCACGTTGAGGCCGCACGACATCACGCTCAGCATGCCCGCGTTGCCGCGGCGCCAGTTGAGCACGATCTGCGGCAGCCGGCTGCCCAGGGCCATGGTGATTATGGTGGACGCCTGCAGCGTCGACAGCACGCCGCGAGGGCAGGCCGGGGACAGCAGCCATGCGGAGGCGGCGGCCAGCGCGCCGAACAGCGCGGCCACGGCCCAGGCGGGGGCGGCGCTGAACCTCAAGATGAGGGCGATGAGGGCCACGTCCTGCACCCAGCACGCCACCACCTCGCCAAACGTGTTGAACGCGTAGCCCTGGGGATGAAGGGGGAGAAGGGGGCGGAAGGGTGTGGGAGTGTGGGGATGGGGGTTGTTTTGCTGTTGGTGCAAAGTCTGGGCGTGCACACCTGGAGGGATACCTTGCGTTCCTTGTGCTTTGGTCGGCGCTACTACAACGCAGAGCTGGGACCCCAAACCCATGCTTGTTTTCCTCGTTGAAGTATGGTGCATTTGCAGGCCGGCGCGCGGCGAGGACGCAGCGCCGCGCGCCGGCTCGGTTGTCGGCCAACGCCAGCGAAATAGTTTTGCGGAAGGTGCCCCCAACTCCCAGGACGCATCCATGCCTGGTGCCTCTACCACGCCAGGTGATGTCACGCGCACACACCTGTGAGATGTTGTAGGCCACCACCACTGAGTAGCACAGCAGCTCCACCACCACGCTCGTCAGGCTCAGGCCCTAAATATGGATTGTTTTCGGGGGGGGGGGGACACAGGGGAAGCAAGGGGACGAGGTGGCTTTTAGTCGGGGCTGTGATCAGGGGTCGTTGAAAGGCAGCCTGCGGCAACGAGGTGCATGCAGATAGGCCATCGTAGGTTGCACGGCGCCCGGGGGCCCGTGGCGCAGCGCAGACCGCCTTGAGCTGCCCCCAGCCACCGGCCCCCACAGCATCCCCGCGCCCCCCCTCCCGCCGATCCACCGGCCGATGCACGACGGCCCCCAGACCGTGACTCTTTTGCTTGCGACTCACCTCGCAGCTGCGGGCTCTGATGACCTTGGCTATCTGGGGGGCGCTGCGGAACAGGCTGCCAATAAGAACTGCATAGCCCAGGACCACTGCAACGAGCTCAGACAGGCCGCCACCAACCGCCGTCCCCACCACCGACGCCGCAGCCGCTGCGACTGTCGGAGCGGGCGGCACAGCAGCAAGTGCGGCCGCCGCGGCCGCGCGTGGTGCGGCGGGGCCAGTGCGACGGCGGGGCCGGCGGGGCACGGCGGCTGGGGAAGCGCTGGGACAGGCCACCAGCACGCGGCCGTTCGGCCGTGTTCGGGCGCTGCTCAGCGTCGTCAGCTGCATCAGCGCATGCCGGGATGACTGTGGTGCTGCCCGGCCTGGCGCACCGCACACACGCGGCGCAGCGCTGCATGCGCCATGCGGCGCCATGGTCTGCACAAACTGCATTCGACCCTGTCCAGCAGGAGCGCCGCGTGACGCTCCACCCCTTACGTGGACACCCAAGTAGCAATTCACGGCTTTCTTTCACGTAGCTGCTGCCACTCCGCGAAGTAACGCCTCGCGCGGGTTGGCCAAAGGAGCAGCTGGTGGACGCGTCCCCGATCGCAGTGGTTGTTTTAGGGCGAGGTGTGCGCCGTGAAAGGTGAGGCTCTGAGCCTGGTATCAACACAGGCTGGCATGGAAATGGTCACTTGCGCACAAGTTGTTGTTGCGTGCTGGATAGGGGGCAACTAGATTTTCGATCGTCAGGCTTACAAATTCTCTGCCAACAGGCGAATCATCAGCACGAGATCTACTCTACTGCACACTTTGGCGCGCAGGTGATAGCAAGGAACCCGGCCACTTGTGGCGCATGCGGTCTGTACAATGGCGCGCCCTACTTGAAGCGCTAGTGCTGGGCCGGATTGGTGGGCCCGCACATCCTGGAGCGGCTGGTGACGCCCTTGCGGTGCTGCTGTCGCCGCATCGACCAAGGGTGGTGGCAGCATCGCCGGCGCGGTTGTGGCCGGGTGGGCCCCTCACCTGCGGCTTGACACCCAGGAAAGCATCATCATCATCTGCAGCATGTAGTGCTTGGCATCCAGAATCCGATGACGGTAGTGGCCGCCGCGAAACTCGTTCTGACAAAGGCAGAGAGCTCAGCAGCACTGCCGGTGGCAGCGACGGCAACGTCAGCAGCGGCAGCGGCGACAGCAGTAACAGCAACAGAAGCAGTAGCAGCAGCAGCAGCAGCAGCAGCAGCAGCAGCAGCAGCAGCAGCAGCAGCAGCAGCAGCAGCAGCAGCAGCAGCAGCAGGAGCAGTGGCAAGGTCGGCAAGGGCGGCAAAAGCAGTAAGAGCAACAAGAAGAGCAAGTGGAGCGGCGGGAGCAGCAGCACAACCGGCAGCAAAAGCGGCAGCAGCAGTGACACGGCCTGGGACGAGGCTGCTGAGCTGACGGACCTGCGTAACCCAAGCCTGTGGTACCCCGTGGCGCGAAGCAGTGAGTGGCTCGCGGGGCGCGGCGTGTGCGCCGTGCTTGCCCGGCGCTGGTGGTGGGGACAAGGTTTGGTAGGGGTCGCTGCATCGCAGGGGCCACAGGGGCAGCTGCGTGGGGCGTATGCTCAACCAAAACTCCAGCCGGCGGCGATTTGGAGCGCCCACAAAAACCAGTATGTCCCGCAGCACGTGGCCGGTCTCGGCCTGCAGGCCAACTTCTGATGCCGGCCCCCCTCTTGTGCCAAATCTCCCTCACCAATTTTGAAAGCTCCCCCTCCCCCTGCCTCGGCGCCCCCAAACCCTCCGCCCTGCACAGTCAAGCGCCGCCTTGTCGCGCACGTCGGCCCCACCAACAGCGGAAAGACCCACGAGGCACTCGCGGTGGGCTTTGGGGGGGGGGTGATGGTGTTTGTGTGTGTGTGTGTGTGTGTGTGTGAGTGCAATGGGGCCTGCGTGGCACCAGTCACCATGCAGGCTGCACACCGGAAGCTGCGCAGCCAGCAAGGGCTCCTGCTTGGCTGTTTCCGGCTCTGGAATGTGAACCAGACGGTGTGCCAAGGCGCGGCGGCGTCCTTGGCGGCCGCGGCTGGCTGGCAGCGCCTGCGGCGGGCAGTGCTGGCCGCTGCATCGCGGCTTCGTGCTTGTTGAGACTCTGAAGCCGCGCCCCGCACGCGCGCCGCGCCACCCAGGCGCTCAAGGCGGCGCGGTCTGGCGTGTACTGCGGTCCCCTGAGGCTGCTGGCCTGCGAGGTGGGCGGGGTCCATCATGGCAGGGGCGGCGGCCGCAGCGGCTGGGCGGCGGGGCAGCAGGAAGCAGGCGGCTTGGTGGGCGGCGGGAACGCGAGATTGGGGGTCTGGCGTCGCTCGGGCGGAAAGGAGGGCCGCCCGTCGCCGCCGGGCGGCTGGGGCCGCAGGGGCGGTGGAGGTCGACGGCAAATCCCCGCATCTCTCCTCCATCACAAACCCTGGGTGTGCGCGTCCTTCCTGCCCAGATACGACC
>NW_014011225.1:0-9337 GCF_000611645.1 Monoraphidium neglectum
CCCCGTGCATGCGGCCCGCCCTGCACCCCTGCGCAGCCATTGGATCCGGGGCGCGCTTCGCGATCGCTGCGGCGCGCGCTCTGGCGGACCAGCCGCAGCTGAGCGCGCTGGAGGTGGCGCACAGGGCGATGCGCATCGCCGCGGAGAAATGCATCTACGTGAGCCACCTCCGCCTACCCCACCAGTGGGCTGGGTGGCAGCCGAGGAGGGGAGGGGAGGGGCGCTGCTGGCTTGGGAGTGTGGCCGGGTCACGGCTGGCGTTCCCTGCTCGTGCGCCTGCTGTGGGGCAGACGGGGCTGCAGGAGAGGAGCGCAATTGGCTGATCCGATGCCGGTTCCTTTCCTGCAGTTTGCTGAGCTGTCACCCGTGCAGGGGGTTGACCTGATTGCTTTCACACTCGTCCACACATGCACTCATGATGACACACGTCTGCCCTTGCACAAAGACACGCGATGCACACTATGATAAACACATGATTATGTTGCATGTATAAATGGACTCGCTGGTGCACGCGCGCAAAAGCTCTCCCTCTCCCTCCCCCCCCTCCTCACTCTCTCTCCCCTGTCCCTGTCCCTCCCTTTTTCATTTCGCTCTGTTTGTGTGTGTGTGTGTGTGTGTGTGTGTGTGTGTGGTGTTTGTGTGTATGTCTGTGTCTGTCAAACCTGCTTTGATTAGTGCCGTTCATCGGTGCGCAACCCCTCTCCATCCGCACACATCCCTTCCAGACCAATGACTCATTCCTCTGGGAGGCCATTGGCGCAGACGGCAGCGCCACCAGCGGCTCAAAGGGAGCCTGGGGGGCGGCAGGCAGCAGCGGACCGGCCCCAGAGGCCGTCGGCAGCAGCGGCGGCGGTGGCAGCGGCGGCGGCGGTAGCGGCGGTTCTGGCAGTGAGAGTGACGGGAACAAAGGGCCCGACGGCGACGGCAGCCCTTCAGGCGGGGAGGAGACGCCGCAGCGGCCGGTGGCGGGCAGCGGGAGTGGTGTCGGGAGACGGCCACCGCAGTGATGGGAGCAACATGTTGCAAGCATGTACACTTGTTGTATGATGATTGCATCTGTAAACCTGCTCCGTTGCGCGTTTGACTCTGTTTGTGTTCACCCGTCCTACAGCACGCTCCCAACCCCTAGCAAAGCAGTTATTGATGCCAGTCACCAGCACAGTTACCGGAATGCCAGATCAGCACAGTCGCCCCCATCCAACCGCTCCAGCGCTACGCCAGCCCAGCGGCTGCCCAGGTTGTCCTTAGCACGCTCGAGCGCTGCCCGCACAGCCGCCGCGTCCCTGCCGCAGCCGCCACCCTCAAGGCCGAGCGCGCCGGCAAACACACCCAGCGGAAGCACCCGGTACGCCGCCGCCGCCGCACGCGCCGCGCGTCCCCGCGCCGCCGGCGCTCCCGCCTGCAGCACGCGCGCAACCAGCGGCGGCGCGGCGCGCGCGGCGGCCCACAGGCGCACCCAGTTGCCGCGCATGAGCGCCGACGCCGCGCGCAGCGCGAGCTGCATGTCGCGCGATCCCACCACCTCAGGCGGCGTGGCGCGCAGCCGCTTTGCAACCTCCGCCGCCACGGGGCGCGCGGGCACACACAAGAACCAGAGCAGCAGCGCAGCATGCACCTCGGCCCGGCGCGCCAGCGGGCCCGCCGGGGCGTGCTGCGTGGGTGCCGCGGCAGCTGCCTCTGAGGGGCCCCTGCCATCCCAGGAGGCACCCCTCTGTAAACTGAAGCCCGCAGCTGCTGCCTGGTCCGGCGCCGAGCGGCCGCCGCTGCAGCTGGTGCCGGCATCATCCCAGGGATCTGGCCGCCCTTCGGCCTGCTGCTGCTGCTGCTGCTGCTGTTGCCGCTGCTGCTGTTGCCGCTGCTGCCGCTGCTGCTGCTGCTGCTGCCGCTGCTGCTGCCGCTGCTGCTGCTGATGATGCTGCTGCCCCTGCTGTAGCAGCTGCCGTCCCGCCCCCCGGGCCTCCTGCGCCTCGACCGCCGGGTAGAGCGTGTTGACCAGCGCCTGCAGGCACTTGAGCAGCTCCGCCGTGTTGCCGGCCAGGGCGCACGCGTCCGCCGACAGCTCGTACACCTCCGCCGCCCACGCGTCGCGGCAGCCCAGTGACGTCAGCGCTTCCCGCAGCTTCCGGAAGCGCCGGACCAAAGGGTCGAGATGCGGGCCTGAGAGGGCCACGATTTGAGCACGGTGTCTGTTGGTGATGGATCAATTGCCAAGAGTGATCAGGTGCCAATGGGAAGCGAAACAGTTGCGATGCTGCAAAAGCTTGCCGGGCCACTCTGCTCAAGCCCAATGGCGAGTGCAGCCGGCTGGAGGTTGCTGGTGCATCAGCGTGGGGTGCCGCACTGCACAGTGGTAGCAACAACCCGCCGCCCCGGTGCACGCGTTGGACATGGGCTGGCCACCATGCGCGCACGTGTCGCGAGGCCGGCAGCGTCGCTGATGTGCAGCTGGTGCTCTGCCAGCGCAGCCAGGGCCTCTGCCCGCAGCACTGTCCACTGGCGGACGCAAGTGTCTAGGTCCCCCAGGTTGTGCGGCTGCATCCTGTAGCTGCGGCGAGTCTCCTCCCTGCTGACCTGTCCACTGCAGGCGCGCTAGTTTGTGCGGCGCAGCGGCTCGCCTTTGCCTCGCTGCCGGGTCGCTGATGACATATAGTTCAATGAATCCTCCGAAAATTGTCAAAGAAACTCGCTTTGTGGTGATGAAGTGTGATCTGAGATCACAGGTTCAGGTCGATCAATTGCAAATGTGTGATTAATATAATCTTCCAGGTCTCAGCGAGAGAATTGCTACCTCATGCTTCTGATGAGCGTGCGCCTGTGTACCAGTAATTGCATTACAGTAAGCTTAGTCAATCAATGATGCGCCAGCCTCGCACACCTGATGCGGCTTATTCAAGGCGCGCTGGGCTTGCCGCAATTGAACTTAGACAGCTGCAGTGCTGAAATCAGCTTGCCTCCTAGTGCACGCTGACTGGTACGCACGACCTCGATTCCGCTCACCGCCGTGGGACCTGACAAGCGCTGCATGCACTCGCAAAGCACATCAGGCTACCATCCAATCCACCCTGGCCCAAGCCGCACCTCCTACACGCCATATTGGCGGGCAGCCTGCGATGCAGCTCGCTTTGCTGAGCCGGGCCAGATGCCAGTGCTTGCACGGGGAGTAGCCACGTCAGTGCCTGCAACGTCTCCATACCAACAGCCACCTCGCGCAACAACCGCAACGCCAAGGTTCACCCGATGATCCCCCACGAATGTCAGCCCTTCGTAACTCCCAGACTGTGTATTGACCCAGTTACAGGGTGTTGGGAGCAGTTGTGGGTGACTCCACAGGGTGCAAAACCTTGGCCAACAGGGCACGGCCGGAGAGGCCGTGCCAGGCCTCCAGTTTCAGCTGCCCAACCCCTAGCGTGTGACAATGGTCAGTGTGCTGACGAGGCCGAGTGCTGACAGCACTGGGCATCGCTGCAAGGCTTGTGGTGTGAGGCGGTCCCATGTGCCGCAGCTCTTGTCTTGAGACACAGTGCCACGTGCCACAGGTCGTGTTGAAAGAGACGGCTAGTGCGAGACAGCTGCCGCAGCAAGCGACAATGCAATCCGCCCACACAAGGGAAGTTGCGCAACCGGCACGGCACTTTTGTGATACTGAATGCAGGCATCACTGGCCTTGTAAGAAGGGCCATGGCGGCTGTGTGAAAGCGTCCAAACGGAACCGCCGCAAACCGATTCGCAGCACATGAATGGGACCCTTGTTAGTCAACCTAGGAAGTTGGAACAGCGTGACTCAGCACAAGCAGCGCCTTGCAGAGCAGCCTGGAGGTGGTTGCAACTGGGTGGCCAGATAAGGGGCACATGTGGTGGTGGGCAGGCAAGGAGCGCCGCCCCATGCTGTTGCGCTGATCAGGAACAAGCCAGCGCACGCCGGCACCCGCTTACGCCTCCCTCGGCGTCACCAGCAGCGGCATGCCGTTGCGCGCATGCAGTGTGATGTGGTAGCACACCATCGCCTCCAGGACCGCCACGCCCTCGCCCTCCACGCCTGGCGGCAGCGCGAAGGAGAAGCGCCCCACCAGCGTGGCCAGCACAGCCTGCAGCTCCAGCATCGCCAGGGCGCGGCCAACGCAGTCACGCGGACCCACGGCTGCCAGACGGGATGGGAGTAGGGGGAAGGAACAGTGGCGAGGCAAGAGGAGAAATTGGTTTAGGGCACGCGCAAACACAGCGGTAGGGGTGTTCACGAGGACGTTCCCTGCCAAACAACCATGCTGCGCCAAACGCAACAAAACATCCTCAACGGCTCCTTCGGCAACCAACGCCGGCAACTCACAGAAGGGCAGGGGGTCGGGCAGCTCGGCTTTGGGCTTGTCGCCGTCCGCTGCCGCGCCGTCGTCGCCGCCGCCGCTGATCCAGCGCTCGGGCTTGAACTCGTCAACGTCCTGCCCGTAGTTGCGGGTGGCGCGGCCCAGGGAGAACAGCGGCTGCGACACCATGGTGCCCTGCGCAAGGTGTGAGTGTGTGTGTGTGTGTGTGTGTGTGTGCGTGCGTGCGCGCGCGCGTGTGCATGCGTGCGTGCATGCGAGTGCGCATGTGTGCGTGCACAAGTGTGTGTGTGTGTGTGTGTGTGTGTGTGTGTGTGTGTGTGTGTGTGTGTGTGTGTGTGTGTGTGTGCGTGCGTGCGCATGCATGGGTATGCAACGTGCCTGAATGTGTGTGTGCATGTGTCTCCTTCTGCGTGCATGGATGCACGCAGTTGCAGTGTGTTGCAGAGAGCAGCTGCTGGTAACAAAGGGTTACAGTGCGCAGGTGAGTGCGGCGCAAACGTAGGGGGTTGTGGACCGTGCGCAATCTCAACCCGCCGCAGCCCCACCTTGGGGACCGTGTAGCCCAGGATCTCGGTGTCACAGGGCAGCGCACGCAGGCTGCCACCAGCCGCCTGCGGACAAGAAGGGGCGCGGCGCAAAAAAAGCAGCGAGTGTCAAATCGCTTGCGCCCCAGATGCGCCCATGAGTGGGAGGCACAAGCATTCGTTCTATCCGCGGCAGCAGTCGGTGGCGCGAGCAGCCGCAAGCAGCGTAGCCGGCCGAGCGCGCCCACCGGTGCAAACAGGCGCAGTGACTCCTTGATGGTGGCGTTGAGCAGCGGCAGACGGCTGAGGTCCCCCCACTCAAAGGGGCGCGGCTCAGGGTGCACGTCGCTGGGCGCGAGGCCGACGCGCGCCAGCTCAGCCGCGAGGGCGTCCTGCTGCTGCGGGTGGGCGGCCAGCAGCCCCAGGGTCCAGGTGATGGCGTGGGAGGTGGTCTCAAAGCCGGCGATGTACAGGTTTGAGAGCTCCCCCTTGAGCTTGTCCAGGGTCAGGGGTTTGCCCGTGGTGGGGTCGACGACGCGCAGCAGGTGGCCTGACAGGCAGGTGGGAGGGTGGAGAGGGGGAGTGGGTTCGTTGTTGAGCGTGAGCAACAGCCAGCCGGCAGGATGCCACGTTTGCGACATCAACCACGACACGCTACGTATGTCAAATGCAAGCGTGCAGGCGGAGCTTGCATGCAGAAGCTCCGCACAAAATGGGCTCACCTACGCCCGCTCACGAGCGCACGCGAGCACGCATGCGCAACTGTTGGCCGTGCCGCCCACCTGCCAGTGTGTACTCTGGGGGCGTCGTCTTCAGCACGTCGCGCGCAATGCTGTCCATTACAGAGTCCCACGCGGCAAACGCCGCCTCGTGCGCGCGCCCCTTGGCGGTCAGCCGCCGCAGCGAGTAGAAGGGGTCGTTCATTTTCGCGTGGACGGCCAGCAGCAGCTGCCGCACGAGCGCAATGTAGTCGGTGGCGTCCCCAGCGCCGCCCTCCTGGGCGCCGCTGCGCTGCGGTGTCATGGCGCCCAGGTCCTTGCTGCACAGCAGGTAGGGCATTTGGAAAGGGGCAAAAACGAGGGGGCTGATGAGACAGCGGGCCGATCCTGGGCTGGGAAGGAGGGCGGAAGGGTGCGCGGGCGGCAAGGTGCTGGCGTGCTGCTTGCGAGGCGACTGCATCACCTCCTGCGGCCTGCAAAGCGGCTGTGGTTTTGGCGAGCGCTCGCGGCCCCTCACCTCAGCAGCACGTCGCCTATGGTGTCGCTCGTGAGGCGCGCCGCCAGATCGCTCACGTCAACGGGGCCGCGCGGGCCCTCCGCTGCCAGCTCAGCCACCGCCAGCTGGCACAGGCGCTGCAGCCAGGGGAACGTCTGGGGTCCAATACGAAGCAGAGAAAGCGCGCGTGCCCAAGGGGAGGAGTGCTCTGAGGCAAAAGAACACGCAAACCGCACAAGGGATGTGAGTGGCTGGATCGGAGGGCGCGGCAGCGGAGATCTGCTACACTGCGGAGCGGGTGCTCTCCCTCCGCAGGTGACCGTACCCCAGAGCGGATACACGAGTCTTTCGGCGTCATCCCAACACTGGCCCCTCACCCTCTTTAGGGAGGACACGCTGAAGCAGGGCGCGATGGCGGCACGCACCGCCTGCGCGGAACGACGAGTTGCAAAGGAGGAGGTGGGGCCGCACTCGGCCTTGGCGTCCTGTTGGTCAAACAGTTGACAAGACAGCGGGTCTGCTCTGCAGGCAGTGCCGCCGCTTCCTGCCCGCGCACAGCGAGGCCCGTACCTTTTGGTAGGGCGAGCCAGCGTCGCTGAACAGGCTCGGGTTGCGGGCGCTAGGCAGGTCAAAGGCGCCTGCGGCAGCAGAAGGGGCGGCGGCCGGAGGCCGTGATGCGCATGTTTGACCACGCCGTGAGCGCAATTCGCTGTGGGTGTGAGCGGCCACTTGAGGCGGGTGATGACGGCGCGGCCCCCATGCAGCTGGGTTCTAGGGCAGGAAGCCACAGGCAAGGCGCAGGACGCCACAGGCACGGCGGAGGCTTTCGCCGCAAGAGCGTAGAACCAGCGCTGAGGGCACCCACGGTACAGGTTGGGCTTGTAGATTCCCGGGAGCCTGGGCATGGGGGATGGAGCAGGGTGCAGGCAGGGTGTCAGCGCGACACGTCGTGCCGTTTCGCGAAAGCGGCGCCGGCATACCGCAGAGGTGGGCAGCTGAGGCAGGAACACCTGCCGGGGTCGAGCGCGTGCAACGCCGCCACTGCAGTGGCGGCTGGCGCACGGGAGGCCCCACCAGAGCGCGGCATGCTGGGCGGCCAGCGGCGCGGGAAGGCAGGGTTAGGTGTCACCTGTTCAGGCGCGTGATGGCTGCTGCGTCCGTGAGCATCACGATTGTGTCATTCATAATGCGGACCTTTATGATGGGTCCGTATTCGCGCACCCACTTGGCCATCTGCACAGGGTTGTGGGGGCAGTGGGCGGCTGTGTGGGCGCTGTATGGGGGCAGTGGGCGGCTTGTGCGGCGGCGTGGGGCTGTGGCTGCGGGGCAGGCAGTGCCAAAGTGCAGCGCGCCAGTCGAGGCGGCTGCTGGCGGTGTTCAGGGGCTTGGCGAGCAGGTTCGGCACCCCCAGCGCACCTTCAGGGGCGAGGTGTCTACGAGGAGGGTGCCGGCGTGGCCCAGCAGCAGGCTGGACTCTGGCGGCGCCGGGACGGGGATGCGGCGGTGGCGCAGCACGCCGGTGACGAAAGACAGCAGCGCCCGCGCGACCAGCAGCAGCAGGGCGCCGCCTGCCGCGAGTGCTGCCAGGGTGGCGGCCGAGGGGGGCGGCCCGCCGCCGAATACAGCAAGGGCCATGCTGGGCGGAGGCTGACGCTGCGGCGGGAAGGTCGTGCGCCGTTGCCTCGGTCAATGGGAAGCACCGTGGACTTTGTAGCCTCTGCAGTCAGTGCAGTCAGGCAGGACACAATCCCAAGGGGCGTGACAAACAGCAAAACGAGGCTGCGGGTTTCCTGGTGCAACTCAACGCGAGGAGGACACGCAGCGATGCAAGAGCGCCGGCGGGTCCCTCTTGTGGCCCCTCCGCGGCGCATCGCGCAAAGGCAACAGGTTGCAGACCGCGCGCTCTGCCGCGTTCAATTTGCACCCTTCGCGTGCTGTCTGTGGTGAAGGGATTGCCCGCTGCTTCCACGCACTCGGCCTGGATGGATCTCTGCTGCGAACCAGCTGCGCGCAGTTCGCGGGTGTTCACTATGACATAATAACCTGGTCAATAATATTGACGGGACCTGGAGGTGCAGGAGAGGCCCGGCCTTCGCAGCCTCTAAGCTGGGCTAAGATGACAGCTGCTGACGCCCTGGGGTCAAGAACACGCAAATCAACACAGCATCTTGGTGATTTACAAATGGCGCCTCAGCTACCCGGCATCTGCGTCGTCCACAGAGTCACTCGATGACTGATGATCAGGTGAGGGGCGGCCGTTGGGCTGGAGCAGAGGGAGCATGCCGATCCCAGTGCAAGCATGTGGTTTTGCAAGCAGGAACACGATGTTTGTAGCAAGAACAATTTTGCGCAACCACTGTGTGTTTGATGAGCTGTGACACAGGCATGTGCGACACAAGTGCCCCTCACAATGGTCAACTGTGGTCATCCGTATTGTTGCTACAATTGCACAAATCTGTTTGGTCGAATGCTGTCAGTACGTTGGGGTACAAAGGCTGCATCCCCGCTCCGCAACAGCATACTGTCTCAATAGTGGCAATACAATCGCAGTCAAGGCAAAGCCAAGCCAGGAACACTCGAAAGGGTCACAACTCGCGCACGCGGAACTCATGCTCCACATCCTCAAACACATGCGCGCGTGTACACACACGCACGCACGCGCGCGCACGCACGCACACACACAAACACACACACACACACACATACACACACACACAAACATGAACACACATACACACACGGGAGCTTACGCATGCGCGCCTCCCCCACACAAACATCGCGCGTGCGCACGCACATGCACACGCACAAGGGTCCCTGAAAACGTCTGCTGTCATCTGCGCTGAAGAACCTGCCAGAGCGCCCTAGCTCGCGGCGGCGCGACAAGCATTTGTAGCCAAAAAGCAAT
The DNA here is from genome assembly GCF_000611645.1 of Monoraphidium neglectum. Classification (NCBI taxonomy): domain Eukaryota; kingdom Viridiplantae; phylum Chlorophyta; class Chlorophyceae; order Sphaeropleales; family Selenastraceae; genus Monoraphidium; species Monoraphidium neglectum. The sequence goes on from NW_014011225.1 coordinate 8,964, forward strand.
TGACGGATCTAAATATGCTGATATCTTAAGGGCCCCTGTCGCTTGCAAACAGGATGCAGCCATCAACTTGTTTAAAGCGACATGCACAACAGACACGGCCTCTTTTGGCTGCTCGCACCGCGCCGCATGCTGGTTTGTGCAACACTTCTGGGGGGCAGCTGAACTTATATTACAGACCGGCATTGGCGGGCCCGGACCGCTGCTTACAGCACTCAAAAGACACACTTTCAATTGGGCACTAGGCCTGGAGCCAAGGGCCTTGCCTAGGGTGTGAGTCAACCAAGGATCAACAGCAAAAGCAAGGGTATGTGCAACGCCTGCTAGGCGCGTCGCGCACCAATTTGGCATGGAACACGGGCCCCCTCCCCCTCCCC
>NW_014011224.1:0-965 GCF_000611645.1 Monoraphidium neglectum
GCGCCGGCCGGCGCGGCGCCCGCGTGGCGGCCGCTGCTGACGGGGCGGCCCGACGCGCTGCCCCGGTTGGGGGCCATCATCAACTCGATGCAGGGCGACCTCCTGGGACGCGTGCTCCTGGACAGGTGCGAGTTTGAAGTCTGCTTGGTGCGATTGATATCTTCAACATCTGTTGGACACTGACCTCTGTCTGTTCGATACACTGCGCATTCAACAGTAACGTTTCCATCATGTAGGGGTTGGAGAACCCGGTGCTTGATTCCGTTTTAGATCCAGCGCGTGCCAGCTGCTGCCTACATTCGAAGCTGTCCGCCTCGAAACCTGCCCCCTCCAGCTTGCGGTGCATGGGGAGCGCGTCGCAGCTCCCGCCCCTGTCGGACCCGCCCCATCCCCGCCCACTCCGCCGGCGCCCGTTCATGCGATCCCCCGCCGCCAAGGCACACTGAGGACCGGTGGCCGCGGCGGCTGGGCCTGCGGCTCGCGCTGGCCGCCCCGGGGGCGCAGGGCTTCAGGGCCACCTCCAAATCCTGCGTCTTCCCGACCCCTGGGCTGCTCTCCGAAAAGGGCACTGCAGACCCTGCACCCGACACCAACGGGACGGTCGGCGGCGCCGGCGGCGCGGCGGGCGCGGCGGGGGCGGCGGTCAACGTGCCGGGGGCCGTGGGCGAGAAGAGCTGGGGCGTACCGGCGGCGCTGTGGCAGGCGGTGCACGCGTCGGCGCTGGCACTTGGGCAGGTGGGGATATGCAGGGGCAGGCCAGGGGGGCCCAACGGGTCGCTGGGGCCGCAGGCGCATGCCGCCTCAACGGAGCGCCCACGACAGCCATCAAATAAGCGCTCTGAAGGCATGGCTGCGGTGCTCGACCTGCCTCATTGCCTGCACCCTTCAACCCCACCACAGAGTCCGAATTAACCCCTGCCCCGCCCACCCTTGCCCACCCCCACCTGTCCCCCATGTCAAAACAC
>NW_014011224.1:1222-9592 GCF_000611645.1 Monoraphidium neglectum
CCCCCACCTGTCCCCCATGTCAAAACACAACATCACTCCCCCCAACAGCACCTCTTAGCGCCAGTACCAGAGGGCACCCAAATCGGGCAGGTGACCCTGGCGGCAACCAGTTTTGAGCCCTTCGATGCCGCCAGCAGCGGCGGCATAGCTTCATACTTCGCCCGCGCTGGCGGCGGCGCGCAGACTGGGGTTCGTGAGGGCGGCGTCGATGGCAACTCGGGTGGTACGGCCAGGGAGACTGGCGATCCTGGGCAGAGGCCGCGCGTTGCTGATGCTGCGGCTGCAGGCGGCGCTTTGGGGGAGGCCGTTGGCAGGAGCGACCAGGCGGGAGGGGTGGCCGAACAAGAGAGGCCAGCATCCCCAGACGTTGCAGCGCCGCCGCCATCCAAGCGGCCCGCACCTCCAGCGTCGCCGCCGTCAGCACCCTCCGACGCCGGCAGCCCGCCCGCGCGGCGGGCTGCCCCGGCAGGCACCGCGGCAGCCCTGGGGGCCCCTCGCCCACAGCAGCAGCAGCAGCAGCAGCAGCAGCAGCAGCAGCAGCAGCAGCAGCAGCAGCAGCAGCAGCAGCAGCAGCAGCAGCATGGGCAGCAGCTCAAGCTGACAGAAGCCCTCGGTGCCCTCGTTTCGCAGAGCGCGCGCGAAGCGCGCCGGCGCCTGGAGGGGGCCCTGGCAGCCCACGGGCTGGCCCCCCTTACAATGTCCCTGGGGCCGTTTGACGCGACCCCGCAGCAGTCAGTTGAGGGGCGCAGAGGGCGAGATGAAGAGGAGTGTGAAGACGTTGTGATGATCGGGTAGTCGCAGGCTGCGGGTAATGCCTGCATTTGACTCTCAAGGCTGGTTGTGTGCGATACTGGATCGCTGTTCTTGTGAGCACCATTGAGAAGAGGCAAGCGACAGCGCGAGGCCCGACTTGATGTGTTTTGTGAGCAGGCCAGCAGTGTAACCCAGGCGGTGCAGAGCATAGCAGTGGTACGTCCCAAGCATACCAGTGGTGCGTGGGACGATACCTCAAGTAAAGCCACAAGTGACAGCAAGGCATGATGGGTGCGGCACTGCACATGATGGCAATGGTGTCTGGCGACACACACCTATCAATGGGATTGAGTGACACATTGGGCGCAAAAGAAGCCAGATGTATTGACATCACACTGATTGGTGATACGATTTGTGGTACGAGACCCGATGGAAAAGGTACAGGCAGGGATACCCCACTTGCCTTACTTGTGCACTCTGCTGCTTGCTGCACACACACGCTTGCTGCTGCGCCACGGCGGGTGAGAGGGTCGCGGCCGACTACAACTCCAAGGTAGTCGAGGTATCCTTTTGTCACACTCGCTTCGTCCAACCGCTGTGCTGGACTCCTCATTCGGGGGGGAAGGGGTTGATAAGCTTATGAAAGATTTGAGAAAATCACCGTATGAGCCGGATCATCCTCGAAGAGCAGAACTACATCGTCAGGCGGTACTGCCGTGGTATCAGCGAAAAATCATCCCATTATCTCAAAATCTTACATTACAGGTGATAGGCTGATAGCCCAGCGAGGAGAACCCAGTGTCAGGTAAAAAAAATACTGTCTCGTTTTGGGTCAATCTTATCGGGAAGCTCATGGATTCGACTGCAATGCACTCCAAACAGCTGTATTGAGCGTTGTTTGTTATGACCAGGCAGCGCCAGCTGTGCAGCAATGCGGCGCTGGCAGCTGCCTCGATGGCAATGCAGCGTCCGTGGCAGAGGTGGCATGGGCGGGCAGCAGGCCGCAAACCCTAGCAGCAGCAGTGGCAATTTCCATTTTGCTCCTGCTTGAGCCTTTTTAGCTCAAAAAAGCACCACATGCCATTACAGGATGCTTGCATGGCTGTCCTGACACGCCTCGCTCTCGCCTCGGATCTCCCTGTCGCCAGGCCGCTCCACCGTCCACCGCCATGGCGGCATCCGCCGGCCTCACAAGCGGCGAGGCGCTGCGCCTGCTCAAGCTGCAGGCGTTCTTCAGCCAAATCCCCAGCAGGGACGCCGCACTCGCTGCGGCCGTCCTCTACGCCGCCACCAGCGTCGCAGTCCTCGCGACCACCATCAAAACGCGAGCGTGGTTCATGCTTATCGTGGCCATCACGGGCTTGTGCGAGGTGCTTGGTTTCGCCTTCAGAGTCGTCATGATTGCTGACCCCAAGCTTGCGTGGTTGGTGGCCATGCAGCTGTTCCTTATCGTGCCGCCCGTCCTCCTGGCGATCGTCGAATACGTCGCCGTCGGCCGCCTGCTGTGCATGAGCGCGGCCGGGCGCGCGTCCAAGCTCGGCGGGTGGACGGCGCGGCTGTTCACGGCGTCCGACGTGATCTGCTTGCTTGTCCAGGGGGCGGGCGGCAGCCTCGCGGGCACATCCCAAGAGAAAGCCGAGGTTGGACGCGCGCTGATCCTAGCCGGCCTGATCCTGCAGCTGGGCTTCTTCACGTTGTTCACTGGTGTTGCAATTCACGTGCAGCGGACCCCGCGTTTCGGCTTCCGCGGCTGCATGGCGCTGCGGCCGATGTTCGGCTGCATGTATGCAACCATCGCGTTGATGTACGTCCGAAACATATTCCGAGTCATCGAGTTTGGCCAGGGGTACAAAGGATATCTTGCTACCCACGAGGTGTTCTTCTATGTTTTTGACTTTGTCCCTATCTTCTCATGCTTCTTGCTTTTTACTTGGCTCAACTATGGGTTCTACTTTGGCGCGGCTGAAGCCGCCGCGGCCGCGGCCGACGCACGCGCTGGTAGCAGTGGCGCGCCCAAGCTGGTGGGTGATGTGGAGGCCGCTGCTGGCGGCAACGGCGCACTGCCAATGGTGGTCGTCGAGGCGCTGGGTGGCTGAGGGGCTCACAGTTGATGTATGCGCAAGGCGGGTGCGTATACAGGCATCGACGCTTGCTGGCTGTGCAGCAAGCATACTAATTGGTCTTCGACATACGAGTGAGACGCTTGTTGAAGGTCCAGCAAGCAGGTGTTGTACAATTAACGGACTATAGATGGTTGTTACATGCTCGTCCTGGGTGACATCTGTAGGCCGACGGGTGTGTCTGCAGCAGTCTTGCCTGCGGCTAGATCAGGGCAGTGCTGCATCCACGCAGGTGGGGGTCAGCTGGTCGCGGTCACGATTGCAGTATTAAAACAATTCGTAGTGGTGAGGACAATCTGTGATGTATGCCATTGAGATTCACGGGTGAGACCTCATGAGGCACTGACACAACACAGTTGGGTGTGGTCAAGCTTTGGTCAAACACACCACGGCGAGCAATTCAGCCTTCGTGGTTCGTGCCAAGCCAAAGAGTCCGGCCAGAGCGAATGCTCCTTGTGATGTTTTGTAGAATTTTGTTTATATGTACATGGCAATATGTTGAAACGGTCCAACCAAACCGGCAAGCCCTCAGCATTCCCCGAGGGTGTCGGTCACATGATCCAGCATTGGTGTCTCAGTGCTGGTGTCCATGAAGCTAACAGCGCGGAGAGGTTCTTGCGGTGCCATAAGCACGCAAAATCGCACATTAGTTTACAACAATCTCTGAGATCTTATGAACCATCCGCGATGATCTTCACGAAAGCCTCATCGCAACCACTGGCACAGGTAAGGGCGCAACCTTCGAGTCGAACATTTGAACAATTCTGGATTGGTAAAGTTCAGGAAGATCTGAGCCCACGCGTTGCGTTGCAGGCGCGACTCGTCGCGGCGCCGCTTGCGAGGATGTTGCTGGCACGAGTCCACGTGGGATCCGAGCGCGCTTGCGGGTATCCAACAGTGGTTGCCAGCACGACGCAGCGGCCTGCACCTGCCTTGCAGCTGCGCCGTCGCCGGGGAGAGCAGCGCAGGAGGTTTGGGCAGCAGCTGCTACTCGCACAACGGCGGCGGCAGCAGCAGCTTCAGCAGCAGCAGCAGCACCACCACCAGCAGCAGCGGCAGCGGCAGCAGAAGGACCTTTTGCTCATGTTTGATTTTGACAACACCCTTACAAACGGGGATGCAGGTACACGCGTATGCCTCGTGCCATTTGCCTTCGTTTCGGGCTGCAAGCGCTGTGGCCCGGCACCCTCTGTGCGAGCCTCTCTGCGCCGCAGCCATATCCTACCCGCCCCGCCGGGGCCGAGCCACCCAAACCCTCCTCCTGCACTTCCCGTCCCGGTGCAACCCCTGGCCAGGCGAGCGCCTCGTTGGCGAGCTGGCGCCCGACCTCCTGCCTGAGCTCGCCGCCCTGAAGATGCCCGCCAACTTTGTCCCGCTTACCAACAGCATCCTCGCCGCCATGGCGGCCCGCGGCGTGTCGCGCGGCGACATCGCCGCCACGCTGCAGAGGATGGGCGGCGAGGTCCCCGGCGGCACGGCGCGCATGCTGCGCGCGGCGCGCGCTCGGGGGGTGGACTTGGTCGTGGTCTCCGACTGCAACTCGGTCTTCATCAGCCACGTGCTCGCTTCTGCTCGGCTGCTCGGCTGCGTCTCGAAAATCATCACAAACCCCGCCGCGTTCGTCGCCGACGGCGGCGCCGCCGACGCCGAGCAAGCAGCGCCGCAGCGCGAGCAGCGCAGCAGGCTACTCATCGCACCGCGCCGCGCGGCGCCGCACGGCTGCCCCCGCTGCCCCGAAAACCTCTGCAAGGGTGAGGAGCTGCAGGCGGTGCTCGCCGCGGGCGGCTTCGCGCGCGTGGTTTATGGCGGCGACGGCGCCAACGACATCTGCCCGGCGCTGCAGCTGCGGGAGGGGGATATGCTGCTCGCGCGCCGGGGGTGCTCGCTCTCGGAGTTTGTGACCGCGCCCCATGGCGCCGCGGCGGCCGCGGGCGAGGGCGCGGGCGCGGGCGAGGGCGAGGCGCGGCTGCGCGCGGAGGTGCAGCTGTGGGAGACGCACGACGAGCTGGCGGCGCTTGTGGAGAAGCTGACGAGCAGCTGCGGCGGCTTGGCTGACGGGGGCCAGGATGGTGGAGCTAGCGCGGTCGTGTCGACGGGGCTTGACGCGGCAGTAGCGGCAGCGGCGTGCTGAGGGACAGCGCTAGCTTGTCGGCTCACAACCAAACAACACTGCTCAGCAACTCTCAACGATACTCTTGTATGTGGTCATATTCGCTTGGCTTTCCTTGTCTGTGCTTGGCGCATTGTGTGGCGCACCAACATTTTGCTGATGTGGTGCCATGTCACTTGACTTTGCTAGTACAGCCTGTGCACCACCAGCTGCCTCCCAGAGATGACACATCCAAACACTTCCAGGCCGCCGGTGCCCCATCCTCTGGTATGTGCTCCCCCGCAGTACACCAGCCGCACCATTGCCGTCCGAAATGAGTGCCGTGTAAGGGACAGATTTGGCTCGTGTAACCGCCTACAAAGCAGCAGCGAGCGTCAACCGGACAGGGGGGCTTACAAGTGCAATTGAAACACAACAAGTAGCAAGCGGGTACCAACCTGACTGTAGTAATCTCAACACTTGGTGAATCACTTGACCCCATCGAACCAATAACTGGTGCTGACAGCGACAGCAGGCACAAAGGCAAGCAACATCCCTGCATCATCCTCTCTCGACAAGGCAAGGTTTGGACCTGATTTCAAGCAAATGTGTCGGATGTTTGACCTCTGACAAACGTGCTCCCGTGCAGCGGGACACAACACAAAGCCACGTGCGTGCGTGTGCGGGGGGGGGGGGGGATATGTGCATGTGGGCCCTTTTCGGTGAGGCAGGGGTTGTTGGGGCACCGTAGTCAGTGCGTGCAGCCCATTCGGGCCGCTCGTTGCCGCCGGCGCGGCGGCAGCGTCTCGATGAATCCTCGCATCGAATCCCACCAATCCTGCTAGTTTTGGTAATCGCATTGATCGGGGCAAGGGGCAGCACGCGTACCCCTCCCTTAATGTATGGATTGGCAATTGCTCATATGTATGGGGAACGCATCGTGAGAGAGATGAGAGGCGCTGGCCCTCTCATCCTTTGCTCCTTGCAAAGCAAAAGGTGTGTGCAGGTTCTGCCATCAGCCACACGACGAGCGATGAAAAGAGATCAAAAGAGCGGACAATGGCCTTCATGCAGGGAGATTTGAGCCTGCGAGGCTGCAAGGCAGGCAGTCTTGCTCCTGCAGGCTGCGGCATGCTGTGGTGGGGTGCGCGGCACAGGGCAGGGCAGGATGAATCGAAGGGGGCGAAGAAAAGGAATGCCCGATGAGCGGGAGCTGGGATAATTGAGGAGGGGAATAGGCAGCAACCCAGCCAGCGGACACGCATGCAGCAGTTTGGAATGGCAGACCACGAGGTTCGTGGAAGGAGAGCGGTTGATGGAGGGACATCTAGGCAAGCGGGGCACGCGCCAGCCCTGCTGGTGCCGCGCATGCTGGTTGTCAATCGACCCAAGAAGCCCAATGCACAGGACTCGCAGGGCCGAACCAGGCAGCCTCAAGTCCATTGCCGGGCATGCAGCAGCCGAAATGATGAGCTGCTGTTGTTTTTTGGGCTGGCCTGGTGGCCAAGAGGTCCAGGGGTATACCTGGAGGCCAGTGGGGCGCTCCAGCGGACAGCCACCGGCCGAATCGCCCCTCACACATCTGATGCAAAGCAACATGTGAAGCGGCCGCACAAGATGTTTGAACGGCGGCCGGCGCTCTCGCGCCGCAAAAGGCGCTTGGCAGCCAACAGGCAAGGGCCAACTGTTGGCACAGCGGCGCATGGGCGAGTGCACAGCTGGGTATGCTGATATGCAGGAGGAGCGACACATGAGCGTCACAACAGGTCTCATAACGTCTCGTGATTCTCACGGCTCATGGCCATGCAGCGGCCGCGTGCAGGCGGTACTAGCTAGCGATTCATGCAGCCTGGTTTGGGTGGAACAGGAAATTGGTTGCGCCGGGTAAGAGGCAAACACACATTGCGAGCGCTCCCAGTGTAACTTGTAAAACTGGGATGTTTTTAGGCGCCACCACCACAAGAGACTGAGCAGGCCTGCCAAACAGGCGCCCCACCAGCAAATTTTGCTCCATCCGTGGCAGCTGGAGAGGTGGATGACGTCACTAATAGTCCGTATGCCCCAAACACGGGCGCCATCATGCTGGCGGTGCTGGCCACGCGCCGGCCATCACTCTTCCTTGGAGTGCACGCCGCCGCTTGTTGCTTCGGCGGCCGCGGGCAGCGGGTGCCCACACTCGCGCTCGCGGCCCTGCCGGCGCTCACAGAGCCACCGCGACCGCAGCACCCACTCGCACCAGAACGAGACTGCCGTGCCCGCCAGGCCGCCGGCGGCCACAAGCATGTTGACCACCCAAAACGATCCGCCGCCCTGGTGAGGGGCGGCGGCGCCCGGGCCGCCGCCGGAGATCGATGCGGGCGCAGCAGCGGCGGTGAATGTGGCTGCAGCGTGCTCCAGAAGGTTCAGCAGGATGCAGAGGAGCGCGCGCTTGGGGCCCAGCTGCAGAGCAGCCAGTTCAAGCATCTGCGGGTTTGGTCGATGGGTTGGGAGGGAGAGAGGGACCGGGTTTGGAAGGTAAGGGACGCCGATCCAGGCGTCCCAAGCCAGCGGAGGGGATGCGCGCGTGGGTGGCCGGCTCGCGCGTGCAGGGCTGTCCCCCTGGCGTTAGCGCCGCCACTTGCCAGGGCGGAGTGGAGACTTGGTGTTTGTTCGGGCGGCGCATGTGGGGGACTGCTGTGGCCCGTCGATGCAGCTGAAGCGGCGATTAGCGCTGACCCCGTCGAAAGTCTCGGGTGTGCACGCGCCCGTGCAATCGGTCAGCCCCCTAGCAACGCCCTGTCCTGCTCACACACGCACGCCAATCCCCTCCCCGCTCCAGCCAGGTTCCGGAGCGCACTGCATTCGGGTCCTACCCACCTGCAAGCATGCCACCTGGAGGGCGGGCCGGGCGCCTATGACAGCGTAGGCCCCGCGCAGCCGCTCCCCTGCCAGCCCCCACGCCGCCAGCACCGCCGCCAGCGCCGCCACCGCCTGCGCCGCGCACGCCAGCCCCTCCCGCTGCCGCGCCGCCCGGCGCCACGCGCCGCCGCGGCGGGCGAGGGCCCCGACAGAGAGGGCGAGGGCGGGGAGCAAGGACAGTGCCAGGTAGGTTGCAGTGGACAAGAGCTGCGGAAGCTTGGGAGTCAGCGGCTGGTGGGAGGTGCCGAGGGCGACAGCGATTGAAGCGGCCTCTGCCGTCGCGAGGGGGACAGACAGGCCCCAGACGCTCGCCGATTTACAGACTGCGAAATCCTCCTCGTCTGTCCAGTCTGGGAAGCCGGACAGGTAGGCGCGCAGCAGGCCGCGCCCGGCGGACGGATCGTGGTGTTGCCCCGAGGGCGGCGCAGGCGTCGGGTGTGACCAGTCAGGAGCTGGAAACGTGGCACCCGCGGCGGCGGCGGCGGCGGCGCCGCCGCCGCCGCCGCGCGG
>NW_014011223.1:0-1841 GCF_000611645.1 Monoraphidium neglectum
GGGAGAGATTTTTGTTTTATACATGTGAAGTTACACGAAAGATTGACGACCCCCGCGCAGAAGCGGCTGCCCAAGCCCGCCCCAGACGCGGTGGCGCCGCCAGCGCGTGGTGAGACCACACGCTAGCAGCCGGAGCGAGGCCCACCGCCCCTCAAGGACTTACGAGGAAGCCCCGCCCCCGCGGGGGGGCCGTGAGTAGTGATCATCGATTGCGGGACCGTAAGCAAGGCCATATCGGCCCTGCTCACGCCCCTCGCGCATGTCGCGCGTTGGGCTCCCTCGCACATGGCCACAGCTCACCTGTTAATATCTAGGTTGCACGCAGGTGCTCGGCACCTCGCTACCCCCGTGTAACCGACTGTCTATAAAAAGAATATAAAAAAGGCTGCGGCCGCGGGGAAACCCGGGCTTTGTCGTGCATGGGGCGCCCCTTTCGGCTCGGCCTGCTGTGCATGGGGCGGAGGGGGTGTCACCGCTGCCGTGCGTGCTTGTGCCCATGCAATCACCATAGTCACAGCTCACTCTCAGTTGGCATTTCACGGCGTTCGCGCCTAGTATACAGTCCCCCAGCGGGGCCGGGCTTGGGCAGCCGCGTCTGCGCGGGTGTCGTCAATTTGTCGTGTAACTTCACATGCATATAAAAAAATTGGCCAAGGGTTTCTGCATGGGTGGGTGGTGCGCGCCCCATGGCCGCGAGTCGCTGCGGCCATGTGCGTTCTGCAGGATGGCGCGCCCCCAGCCTGTTTCCCGTAGAATCCCTCGGGGACGTGAAATCAATCCCTCGGGAACCCTTCGGCAAGCATGCATTTTGTAAAAAATTTCACGCGTTTCCCATCCCTCCGGGATCCTTCGGGGCTGCCGTGCTGGCCTGGCCGCCTTGCGGTCAACAACGGGTATAGTGACACATAATGTGCGTATATATGTTGGTTTTCTGCCACAGCTGACCTGAGGCACAGTGTCGACCTGCTTTGCTGCACCGCAAAGCAGACACTGTTCCGCCTCTGCACCGGTCAGTATCCTGTGTGTTAAACCTTACTTGTGTGTTGTATGAGGGCATAAACATGCAATATATACTCCTCAAAGAGTGTCTCCTTGCAGCTTCACCATAGCTGAGGTAGTGTGATGGTCAAGCAAATTGGCTTCTCTGCATGCTTCTCAGCAGCAGCTCCGCAGTGAGTCGGGCTGGACCAGACCAGCGTGAGCCAAAACCTACACTCCCACGCAGCCCACACACGATGAGCAATCTGCCAATGACCATCAAATCGGCCAGGCTATCTCAAGCCTTAACAACATAGCATTGCTGCATGCATCCCATGCATGTGCAGACAAGTCAGCAGCGTTCAAACAGCTGCAAAGCTTCCACGGAGTCGTTAGCTCCGCAAATGACGTAGGTGCTCCCACGGGGTCCCAAATCCAGGCCCCCGTACCGCGTTTCAAACACGCGCCGCATCTTGACCGATGCCGCCGTACGCCTTGCCGGCGTCACGCTGAACCAGCGTCATTTTGCACTTGACCGTGCAAAACCACAACGTGCTGTGCCGCAGCACGAACTGCTTGTAGCAGTGGCTTCTTGACCGATGCCACTCACGACTTGTTGTCGCCTGACTGTTGTCCTGGGTCCTTGACCTTAGAGCACAAAGCTTTGGTTCTTGGGGCAGTCACGCTTGACGTGGCCAGGCTTGTTGCACTTCCAGCAGAGCCTGGTGTCGTCGTCGTTGCTGTAGGCGTCGCCATAGCCGTTGTCATTGCCGTTGCCGTTGCCGTTGCCGTTGCCGTTGCCGTTGCCGTTGCCGTTGCCGTTGCCGTTGCCGTTGCTGTTGCCGTTGCCGTTGCCGTTGCCG
>NW_014011223.1:2267-9756 GCF_000611645.1 Monoraphidium neglectum
GTTGCCGTTGCCGTTGCCGTTGCCGTTGCCGTTGCCGTAGCCGTTGCTGTTGCCGTTGCCGTTGCCGTTGCCGTTGCCGTTGCCGTAGCCGTTGACGTTGCCGTAGCCCAGGTGTCGGCCTCTTGGCGGCGGCGCGCCGCGGTTGGCCATCAGCACGCGTGCATGGTTGGCGGCTGCGTCATCACGCTCTGCCAGGCGGGCCTCCTCTGTCAGCAGCATAGCCAGCAGCTGATCCTCGCTCACTGTCTGGTAGGTGAGGATGGTGGTGACCGTGGTGTACTCAGTCGGCAGGCTGTTAGCACAGTGGCCTTGAAGTCCAGGTCGGTGACAATGTGCCCAGCGAGCTTGAGGCGGTGGCGCAGCGACGAGGCCCTGGTCATGAACTTGGTGATGTCCTCTGCAGGGCTCTTGGACAGGCTGTTGAACTCGTTCTTGAGCAGCACCACGCGAGCCTCGTTGGCGACCGCGTAGGCCGAAGCCAGCTGCAGCCAGGCCGCCCGCGCCGACGGTGACGCGTCAACTGACTCCACCAGGTGGTCAGCCACTGCGAGGGTGAGGAGGGCCATTGCCTTGAAGTCCTTCGCCTTGAATGCTGCCCTGGACCGACGCGCCGCTTCTGCCGCTGCCTCAGCGGCCGCCGTGGTTGCTTTGTCGATGGGCGCGCCGTCCGCATTCACACCGGCCGCGGCGTTGGTGTCCGCCGGCCTGATGGCTTCGTCGCAATCTTTCACTACGGCGTGTGCCTTCATCTGAGCAGACCAGACGCCGTAGTTCTCTGGACCGGTGAGCTTGACGATCGTCGCCCTGTTCTCAAGGCTCGTCGTGTCCATGGTCGATTTCTGTTGTCCCTGCACGACGGAGGAGTGACTCGGAGGGATAATGAGCGCAGTGGTGGCGTGGAGAGGGCCCATAACCTGTTGATTTTCTGCCACAGCTGACCTGAGGCACAGTGTCGACCTGCTTTGCTGCACCGCAAAGCAGACACTGTTCCGCCTCTGCACCGGTCAGTATCCTGTGTGTTAAACCTTACTTGTGTGTTGTATGAGGGCATAAACATGCAATATATACTCCTCAAAGAGTGTCTCCTTGCAGCTTCGCCATAGCTGAGGTAGTGTGATGGTCAAGCAACTAGGCTTCTCTGCATGCTTCTCAGCAGCAGCTCCGCAGTGAGTCGGGCTGGACCAGACCAGCGTGAGCCAAAACCTACAATATATGCTTGTGGAATGGCCAGCTGACGCAGCTTGGTGAAAGGGCATCGTTTGACCGGCGCCCACTCCCATACAGCTTTGCTTGTATTGTGCTGTCATGTGTGCTGCCTGCGGGTGTGAATGATCACGTGTATGCAGATATAACAATCTCAAAGGCCTCCCGAGGCCCCGAGGAATCCCGGGGACCCCCTAGAGGTCCCCGGAAAACCCGAAGGATTTCCGAAGGAATCCCGGTTTTTGAAAAACGCAAATTTCCCTCGGAGCCCAAAGTTCCCGAGGATTGCCGAGGGAATTTTCTTACGGGAAACAGGCCGCCCGTGCCCTGCTTTGACCGCTCGTGTGTGATGCATGGGGCTCCGTTTTCGCGGCTGGTGCCGGGCCCCCCCCCCTCTGCCCCGAACGACTTTGAGGTTGGGGGAAGGGTTGCAGCGTTGTGGCTTGGAAGATGGCGGTTTCTTGGGGATTCCCGCGGCCGCAGCCCTGCCTGGTACCTGTGTGTCTGCCGGATCCTTGCTCTCGGTGACTGGCCACTAGCTCAACGTCTGATTGTAACAAACGCGTCGATAGGTTCATCACATGTCAATCGCGCGGCTGAGGTTGTCTTGTTTGCGCATGCCTCGTAGCCTTCCGGGCACGCCGTTCCCGGCGGGCTTGGTGTTGTCGTGCATGGGGCCGCGCCGCGCCGCGCCGCGCTTTGCACCCCTGTTTGCGGACCTGCCTGCACATGACCGCATGCGCGCCCTTGCGCGCAGTGCGGACCAGCATACACTTGGGGCCTTTGTGCATGCCTGCTTCGAACGGCGGACCGGGGCCCCTTGAATCCCTGTCACACATTTCTGATGCTACCAAGTCATATCCCATGAGCCTGGATGGCTCCAGGAGCGGGCGACCGCGGGATCTTGTAACAATCCTAATCCTAATCCTAATCCTAATCCATGGGTTGCCCTCCTCGGCTCGGCCTGCTGTCGAGGCGGAGGGGGTGTCGCCGCTGCCGTGCTCGTGTCCCTGCAATCACCGTGGTCAATGCTCGCTCTCATTTGGCATTGCGCGGTGTGTAGCGCCCAGTGTACGGTCCCCTGGCGGGGCCGGGCGTGGGAAGTCGCATCTGTGCGGGTGTCATCAATCTGTCATGTAACTTCACATTTATTAAAAACAAACGCAAAGCAAGCTACGATGGCCCTGCCACCACCGCTGGCCCCGCCGCTGCTAATGCCACTGCCGCTGCGGCGGTGTATCCTTGCACTGTGTGAACGGTCACCTGATCTGCCTCTTGAGTGTTTCTTCCTGATTTTGCCTATTATCTGCAACAAGTGCAATGAGTGCCCACCTTTTGCCCGAGGTGTGGCTGCAGGGCAGCAGCCCTGCAACGTGGCGGTCGGCCCCGGTGCAGTTGCGCGGAGCGGTGTGCGCAATAGTGCGTTGCGGTTGTGCAGGCAGCACCGCTTGCGTGTTTTCGCTGGAGGGCAGCGGCAGCTTCTGGGTTGCTCGCTGCGAGTCAACCTTGGATAGGCTTCAACTGTTGTTTTGTAACACGTACAAAGCAAACGCAGCACATCTGCATCTGCATGTGTGGGTTGCAATGCAAATGCAATGCAATACGATGCAATGCAATGTCAACCGTCAGATCATTGTCCGGCGGGGTAGGCAAGCCTGCCCTCGAGCGCTGGCAAGCAGGGCCATGATCCTCACTTCCAAGCCTTGACGACCCCGTCTCGGCTCGCACTCAGCAACATGCGCCCATGTGCCGACTCTGCCGCCAAAAGCGCCGTGATACAGTCAGCGTGGCACGTGTCCTGCATCCGCAGCCGGCTGCCCAAGTCAGGCGCAGCGTCAAGACGGGTCTGCGCAGGGCCGATTGGGGGCAGGGCGATCTGGTTGATGCCGTCCAAGCCCACAACATTGCACGGCAACGTTGGCAGCGCACCAGCCATGAGGGACGGCCCCACCAGGCTGACGCACCGCACCATCGGGATGCATTCCAGCAGGCCACCGGCAGGTGTGCTGACCATCCTCACTAGCATTGCTGAGGGTGCAGATCCTGACACTCCAACGTTGTATTCCATACGCCCATGCGATGCCCCCTCCGACCCAACACGTCCACTCACAGGCGTGCTATGATTAAGGGCTGCTCACCTGACGAGTGGTGTCCTCCCGGCCGTGTGAGGCCACCTCCTCCACCACCGGCACACCGGCCACATGGCGCATGTGGTAGCGCCGCAGCGTCACAGGCGTGTGTAGCGTGCTGGTGCCCGGCTCAATGATGCTGTTGGGCCACAAAGGGCCGCAAACCTGCACAGGAACCGGATGGAATGGCTGCGTCAGCGGGTGCATGAACGCGTGGAAGGCGTGTTGGGATGCTGGAGGGTCACCTCTCATGGTCTCATGGACAACACCACAGCAAGTGTCATCGTACCGGTGGCGACAAGCGAATGCGTGTTGCAATCACAACTATCTTGTTGGGAAGGGCTCGCGCGAACCAAATAGGGGAACGCTTGATGTGGCACAGCTGATGGAGGGGATCAAGGGGTCTGCTGCTCATGTACATGCGGAGCTTATACACATTCAACCTGGCCTGAGCTTCCAGACTTGCTCCAAGCACATTGCGTGTGCGTGCGTGTCCGTGCGCGTGTGTGTGTGTGCTTGTGTGTGTGTGTGTTTGTTTGTTTATGGGGAGCCGGTGGGATTGTTCCAGAAGAGGCATTAACACATGCCCCGGCTATGCGCACCTGGTAGGTCCTCTCAGGCCAAGCCGGCTCCCAGCAGCGGATGGCGCAGTCGCCGCCGCCAGCCAACAGCTGCCCGCCCCCCAGCGGCAGCAGCGCGCACGCGTTGTGCGGCCTGCGATGTCAAGGGTGCAGCAATCCCGGGCGTGTGCGACGCCATACGCACGCACGACACCGAGCTCATCGCACGGCTTGTAAGATGCCGCGTCATGGTGCGCCAGGCAGCAAACACGCCCGAACAGCCGCATACACAGCCCTCGTGTGCGACTTTTCCTGGCAAAGGAGTTTCTCAGCATGACAGGCAGGCAGCATGGCAGGCAGGGCCCTGCCTGCACACCCCTGGCCGCCCCACCTGGCCTGCGGCTGGTCCACCTCCTGCAGGAACAGGCTGCTCCTCAGCGCTGCCGCCAAGTCGTCGCCCTCCCCAAGCCCCAGTGCCGCTTGCCCGCTGCCGCCGCTCTCGCGCCGCCACGGCTGCTGGTGTTGCTGCTGCTGCTGCTGCTGCTGCTGCTGCTGCTGCTGCTGCTGCTGCTGCTGCTGCTGCTGCTGCTGCTGCATCGCACCCGGAGAGAGCAACGGCGCCGCGCCCGATAACATGGGCGCGGCCGTGATGCCGCCACCGCCGCGGCCGCCTCCGCCGCCGCCGCTGCCGGCGAGGCCCAAGCTTGCGCGAGGGGGGCTGCTGGCGGGGGGCGGCGTGAGCGCGGAGGGCACGTCTAAGCAGCCCGACTCCGCCTCTTCTGATGTGAGGGTGCGTAGCACCTGGGCGACGAAGGGTCACCGAGTGGCAGGGGCGCATGCCAGGATCAGGTGGCAGCAGAGCGAAAGACAGGGGGGAATACGGTGGGAGAGGCAGGCCACCTGGTGCCCCGACGCCTATCCTGTGTGGGTCCCCCCTGCTGCCGCACACATGCACGCACGCACGCGTGGACACGCACGCACGTGCGTGCAGCCTGCACCTCTCAACACACAAGGCACGAACCACGCCGTGAGCAAGGGCTGGGCGAGAGCGAGCAAGACCGGGAAAAAAGGGGACTCAGGAAAAGCAGACGCACGCGTGCCGCTCACACACCACACTCGCGAGCGCATGCACACACATTCATGCGCCGCACCTGCAGACAGGTCCCTGCCGCCACGTCCCACAGGCCGACCTCTCCGTGGCCCGCGGCCACGTACACCAGCGGGGCGCCCGGCGTGGGGAGCGCGCCGCCGGACAGGCCGAGGCGCGAGGGCGCGGCGGTGGCGGCCGCCATTGCGTCGATGGAGCACCTGGTGGTGGGCGGTGTGTGGGGAGACCGTTACGTGGACGATGGGGGGGGGGGCTGGGAGGCGGACTGTGCGCGGCAGCAGGCGCGCCGACGCCGAGCTGGGAGGAAGGCGCGGGGCCAGCTCGGCCCACGGCAGTGGTTGCGGGGGGGA
Source organism: Monoraphidium neglectum (assembly GCF_000611645.1). Lineage (NCBI taxonomy): Eukaryota > Viridiplantae > Chlorophyta > Chlorophyceae > Sphaeropleales > Selenastraceae > Monoraphidium > Monoraphidium neglectum. Next base: position 7,618 of record NW_014011223.1, read on the forward strand.
CCAAATGGAGTGTCTCGAGCGCGGTTGGTAAGGTAGGGGCCGCACCGCCGACGCGGGTGAGCGGCAGGCATGGCGCGCGCGCCCGTTCCTCCCCCGACCCCCGCCCCCGGCAAAGCCTGCGCCGCCCGCTCCTCGCGCCCCGTGCCCGTGTGCCCGCGCTGCACCTGGCGGGGTGCTGCCAGGTGTTGGCGTTGAGCAGGAAGCGCACGTCCCACAGCCTGAGCCAGCCCCTGCTGGTCGCCTGCAGCAGCCAGTGCTGGCCAGAGGGGTCGGTCACCACCTGCCACGGCAAAGGCGGGGAGAGGGGGCCGTGGATGCGGCAGTTGGGTCACCACATGGGTGGTGGTGGGTAAGGGGGTGGGGTGGGCGTTGACAGGTGGCACGCACAGGACGTGGCGTCCCACAGAGGGGGGAGAGCGAGATAACCATTATGCTGGTGAACGTCTTGCTTGGGGAGCAGGCGCACGGTGTGAGCGTGCGGGGGGCTGTTTTTCGCCCCTCGCAGCGGTTGTCGAGGATGCAGGCGCCCGATACGACTCGCTGCGCCGGTTCGAGGGGGCAGCGCGCCTGCGATATGCCGGTGCCGGTGCCTTGACCCCCAGGCGCGCCTATCTAATGCATGCCCCGCGCCCCAACGATGCGAATCGCCACCAGCAGCCGTGTACATCTGTCGTGGCAGTCCAGATTTTGAATCTGCCGGCAACCGCCGCTGCATTCGGGAAGCAGCAGCTCGGCACCCTGTCAAAACACGCAGCCAAATAGACCCAATCGGAACACCAACCGTCGGCACCAAACCCCTGCGCGCCTGCTGCAGGACCCCGAGGCGCGGCGGCGCGGGCACGACCCAGGCGTCGCGCTCCATCCGCAGGTCCATCCCGTGCACGCCGCCGCGCTGGGTGGTGTAGGTCATGAGGGGGGGCGCGGCCCCCCACTGCTGCACGTCCAGGACTCGGCCCTCCCCGGGGGAGACCTGGCGGCGCACGGTGATGCCTGGTGTGCGGGGTTGGGATTTGTGAGCGTGTGTGTTTGTTTGTGTGTGTGTGTGTGTGTGTGTGTGTGTGTGTGTGCGCGCGTGCGGGCGTGCATGTGTGTGCGTGCGTGTGTGCGCATGCGCGCGTGTGTGTGGCCCAGGTTTATGAAATGCCAGGTCACGATAGCTTTGCGTCTGTGTTTTGCTGATCACCATTCATCTGACCGTGTGTGCCACGACCGCGCCATTTTGGCCGTGTTAGGGGCGCAAGGAGGGAGCATGGTGCTCCGCACGCCTGATGAGTCACAAAAGCGCACGCCTGCGCACTTGCATCTGCGCACAGGCTGTTCCCGCCTCCCCCTGACGCACGAAAGCACACGTGCGCGCACGCGCCGCCCCGCCGCGCACCCGTGTACTTGTCCGGCGCCCCGCCGCCCGCCCTGGCCGTGTACTCGACCCGCCACACGTGCAGCGACCCGCTGGCGCTGGCGCTGGCCGCGGACTGGCCGTCCTCCACGCCCGCCACCGCCAGGATGGCGCCGCTCTGGCCCGCGTACGTCAGACGGCTGCGGAAGGACACGTCGCGCTCCAGGCGGCGCACATCCCACACCTTTTTTTTGGGGGGGGGGGGCAGGGGTTTTCAGCCGGTGGGCCGGGGTTTTGCGCCGGCGGGGCGGGGAGCCAGGCGGCGCGTCGGGCGAGCGGAGAGGGGCGACAGAGGTAGGGCGGGGTTGAGGCAGCCCCGGAGCTGGGGTGGGGGGTGGGGTGACAGGGTGGGCGCCATACGGAGCCGCGGCGGTTCTAGGGAGGCAGCGGATCCGTCCCAACGACGAGAGGCTGCTCGCCGGCGCAGCACAGCCGCCGCATCCCAGCGACCCCCACCCAGTCGCCCCGCCAGACTCTGACAGCCCCAGAACCCGGAGAAAAACAACCCCCTCTTCTCTCGCGGCTTGCCCCGGCCATTGTCTCTCACCTTGACGGTCTCGTCGTCCGATGCGCTGAGCAGCAGCTGGCCGTTGCCCGAGAGTGCGAGGCGGTTGACGGCCCGGCGGTGCTCCGCTAGGTGGCTCACCTTTAAGGGGGAGGGTGGAGGGTGGTGGTGGTTGTGTTTGATGTATGTGAGGGGGGGGAGATCAGGGTGGGTGGTTCGGGCAGCGTGGAGGGAGGGT
>NW_014011222.1:0-9327 GCF_000611645.1 Monoraphidium neglectum
AGCTACATCAAGGACGACTACCTGCAGCAGAACAGCTTCACCAAGTACGACAAGTACTGCCCCTTCTACAAGAGCGTGGAGATGATGCGCAACATCGCGTCCTTCCACAGGCTCGCCACGGCCGCCGTCGAGAAGACCGCCAGTGGTGCGCCCTCCGCAGCCCGGGCACACACGCCGCGGTTGGCTGGTCGAGTGGCGTGCTCAGCAGCGGTGGCCGCGCGCTTGAGTCTTGCGCGGGGCTCTTGCAGCCCCCATTTGTCCCACACAAGCACCGCAACTTTGTGTTGTTGCGCGCCTGCGCCCACTCCCCACCTTCGCCATCTCGTCTTCGTGCTCCTCTCAAGCCCCTCCTCTCTGTGCACATGCTTGCGCGCACCTGCACACACACACACTCACACACACACACACACACACACACACACACACACATACAAACCCAGGCAATGCGGAGGGCGCCAAGATCACGTTCAACGTGATCAAGCAGCGCCTGGGGGACGTCCTCTACAAGCTCACGTCACAGAAGTTCGAGGACCCAGGTGGGTGCCGTGATGAAGGACGACGGAAACAAAGCGATGGAGTACCTGCACTATTTCTTGCGTGCGCGCACGCACACACACATGTGTGTGTGTGTGTGTGTGTGTGTGTGTGTGTGTGTGTGTGTGTGTGTGTGTGTGTGTGTGTGTGTGTGTGTGTGTGCAGCAAAAGCGTGCGTGTGTGTGCGCGCTCTGAGTGGGGTTTGGGCGAGGGTACACACATTGCGAAGGCGTTGAGGCAACCTCGCCGCTAAGCGCATCGTTGGGCTCGCTTTGATCATGCACTGCAGGGCTGCCACGTCAGGAGTTGGCCCTGCATTTGACAGCTCAGCTGCAACCAACACCTCTGCTCCTGCCGGCACGCCCCCGCATAATCCACCCAACCACCCATGCACCCAACCATTATCCCCTGAAATACCATCTCTTGGCGCCACAGCCGATGGGGAGGCGGCCGTGAAGGCCAAGCTCAAGGCGGTGCATGATGAGCTGACGGACAGGTTCCGGGTGAGTGGGGCGTGGTCGTGTGTGAGAGTGTGATTGCACTTAGGTGTGCACATGTGTGTGCAGGCACACGTGTGTGTGTGTGTGTGTGTGTGTGTGTGTGTGTGTGTGTGTGTGTGTGTGCGCGCGCGTGTCTGTGTGAGTAAGGGTGTTCTGGCGTGCAGCACGCACTTTGGGGGCCGGGCCGCCGGGCCGCCGCCTCCTGGGAGCCGGCTGGCGCTGGCATGCACGTGGATGTCAGCAGCAGCGGCGGCAGCCGCGGCCGCCTGCACGGGGCAGCATATGCGGGCCGCCACGCGCCCATTGCCTGGTACCCAGGCGCTAGGCGCATGTACCGCCACTCGTCCCCATCACACTTCTCATCACTGCTGATCACTTTGCACCACACACCGACTGCCACCCCGCATCACCCCTTGTCACGCAGGCCCTGGAGGAGGAGTTCCGGTGATGAGCGCCTGGGCCAGCCTTGGGCAGGAGACTGGGCTCTTCCCACACGCGGCCGCCGGGCGTCTGTGGGGACGAGGGTGCGAAGGAGACAACGTTTCCCTTGGACAATTCTTGCTTTTCTTTGACTTGGGCTTCTTGCACGTTCATAAGACAGGGCCACCGCGCTTCGCGTGGGCAGGGGTTTCCTTGTGTCCCGCGATGTGATGCATGCATTTTGTGATGCAACCCACGCAATGTGGGCGCGGCGAGGCGCGGCACGGCGAGCCGCTCGCTGGTTGCCCTGCTGGCCGCTGCGCCTGGTTGAGGCCAGCTGTAACGCTCGTTTTGCAGCGTACGGGCTGTTTGGTTTGCGGTTCAGACACATCGGCAGGCCCGTTGCAGCTTCTGAACTTGATTGTGCTGTACACACCCAGCAGTTCTCATTTGTCCTTGGTGGCTCCTTCGCAGCGCTGTTCAGTGCATAACACATGTCTTCTGTGCAGAAGATGTGCAGCAGGCACACAGGACCACGCGCCGTTGCAATTGGCGGCGGATAGTACAGAAACCACGCTGTGTGACAGCCAAGCGGTTTGAAAGCCAACGCCGCCAGCCCTTCCTGCTAACCCCACTTGCCACTTGCTGCTTGGGAGCCGGGGAATAATCGTATCGGAGCTGTCGCAATGCTTGATGGGTGGGACGGAGCATGCAAAATCGAGAGCTGGGAGCTGAAGGCCAAACAAAATAGGCGCGCCTTGCGCCACGAGAACAGGACACCACTGCTGCATAGATTCCGTCCAAACTGCGCAGTCGCACAAGAGCCCCGCAGCAGCGCAGCCACGATGCCCGCGCCCCCATGCCGCAAAAATGCACCCACGATTCCAGTCAGCCGCATCGCCAATGCGGTCTAGGGGCTATCCGCGGCTGTCACCGTGGCGCGAGGGTGCCCAACCCGAGGCTACCCCAGCCGCCGCGGCGTCATCGCCGCGCCGCGCGGCGGCACGCTCCCGCCCGCGCCGCCGAGCGAGGCGCGCGCGCTCGCGCGGCCGCCGCCGGCGCTTGAAGGCCGCGCAGACCGTGGCGCGGCGGCGATGCGCGCGGGCTTGGACCGCTCGACGGCTGGAACCAGCCCCAGCAGCCGCTCCACCACCCCCTGGCCCCACAGCAAGCGGAACACGGCGTTCGGCAGCGCGCCCAGCCCGAAGGTCACGACGACAAAGGCGCAGTCCAGCAGGCAGCACCAGACCACCCACGAGAAGCTGGCGGGCAGCTGGTGCGGCCCGCGGGTCTCGAAGATGCCCAGCAGCCAGCCGGCCGCGGAGGCGGAGCCGCGGGATGCGGCAAAGAGGGTCACGGCCAGCCACACCACCGCCAGGGAATTCCTCAGCGGGAACAGCGTGGCCGAGACCGACGGCAGCAGCAGCAGGCCGACGATGGCTGCTGCGGACAGAACGGGCTCCAGCGCGGCAAAGACGCGGCGGGGCGGCAGCTGCTCATAGTCCTGCAGGCGTCCAGGGGGCGAGGGGGGAAGAGCGAGTAGCGCTCTGCAGTCAGCGCAGCACAATAAGCAGGCCACTGCGGCATCGATTGGCTTGGCCCCTGTGCGTCGGCCCTTGAGACCTGGCGATCCATCCATTACAGGAAAGAAGTCGCAATGGACCCGTCAGCCACTCACAGTGATGTCCTTTCTCGTCAGCAGCGCAGTGAACCCATCCTGGTCCGCCCGGCGCATGGCCCTGTAGATGCGCAGGCGGTGGTCGGTGGCCATCTCATGAGTCAGGCCCTTGGACCTGCGTTGGGTGGGTGGGCCGGGACCGGGCAGGGCAGTGCAACGGTGGGGTCATGGGTTTGTGAGATTGGGGGTGTGGCCATATGCAGTTGACACAAGGGGGGGAGTCACCGAAAGCGCGGCGGATGAGGCGTGGTAGCAAGCAGGGGCTTGTGCTGGTGTGAGCAAGGGATGCACGGTGTGACCCCAAACCAGCCAGGCACATACAGCCCTTGTCAAACACCTAGTGCACATGCCTGTCTCCACTCAGAATTGCGGCACCCAGGCGACTGCTCACCTGACGTGGCCGCGGTAGAGAGGCGACCGCTGAAGCCCCTCGATGCTGCTGATTTCGGCCTGCATGGCCGCGCTCCTGTTGGAAAGGTTGCACAGCAGGTGTGGGCTGCATGAGGATGCGCATGACAAGGCGCAGAACCGGGAGAATGCGCAAGCGGCAACTCACGCATGCGCTTCAAACAGTTCCCACCGCGTGTCCATGCGTGTGTGCGCATGTATGCACATGTGTGCGCGTTTGTATGGTGGAGAGAGAGCGCTGCGGCAAACACGCCGCACAGGAGTGTTTGCACAGCTGGCCGCGCCGCCCACCTCTGCAGCAGCTCGGGGTCCCAGCCGAGCCCCTCCTGCTGCTCCGCCAGCAGGGGTTCTTCTTCGTGGTGCCGTCCCCAGCCGTTGGTGCCCGCCATCGCTGCAAGCTCCTCGCTGCGCTCCCCTTCTTCCTCCCCGTCCTCGTCCTCTGCAAGCCTTGGGCGAAAACTCGGTGCTCGGAAGCTAAAAGCCCGCCACAGCCCCTCGTCCTCTTCCTGCTGCTGCTGCTGCTGCTGCTGCTGCTGCTGCCGCTCCTGCTGCTGCTGCGGTCGTCCCTGGTCCTTGCAGACCTGGCGGCCTTCAGGCAAGGGCTGGGGCTGCAGGTCGTCCTCGGAGCCGCCGTCTGCGCCCTGTCCCCGCTGCCTATACAGGTCCTCCTCCTGCTCCTGCTCCCTGAGCCACCTGCTGGGCGGTGGCACTGGCGGAGCAGGCACGCTAAAGAGCTTGCGCTGGCGCTGGCACGGCTGATTTTGCTGCTGCTCGTGGTCTGGTGGGCGCTGCTTGGAGGCTGCGTCGGTGCCCGGGCTGTAAGACTGCTGCTGCCGCCACCAGGAGCACCACCTGGTTGTTGCGCTGCAGCCCCTGTGAGCCTCGCGAAGCTTGCGCAGCTTCTGCAGCCTCTGGACAAGCGAAGCGGCGACGGACAGCAAGCTGCACACTGCCACAATGACAGTGACGGCGTCAGCGAGAAGCGCCTGCTCGCTGGAGCTGGTCAGAGTACGGTCACGGAGGACAGGTCTGCCTTCGAGGTCGTCAGGGACGGGCTGGACCATGCCCTGGCTCGCTTGTCGAGTGGGCAGCTCACGACACTGTGTTCTGCGAGCGCGACACAAGATATCGGCGCATAATAAAATATATATCGTCTGTGTGGTGGAGCGACAGAACAGCCGGGCCCCAAACAAGGCATCAAAAAAAGCAAGATCAAATTTGCTGATGATCTGACCTCGACTTTTCGCGCCAGCCGACCGATACGAGGTGGGCGAGTGGCGTGGCGGTTTTCAAGGGTATCGATAACGTGATTTAGACTGTTTGCCTTGGGCAGCAGCAGCACACCACACGAACAGATGTTGCCTCCCTGCCCTGGTTGGGCCTCAAGCCGGCCCTCCGCCCCTCTGGTCTCGTAGCATGTATCTTCACAATCGTTTTTCTGCGGGATCCTGAGGTTTGCCGTGATCTAGCACAGTGCTGGGACAGCAGTTTGCGGCCCACAACTGTCCCTGCATGGCAGGCGGCCCACAAGTGAGCGTTCAAATCGTGATCCGCAGCTTGTTTACGCCAGCTGGACCCATGCATGGCAGCCGTCTTCGCGCATGCTTCTGTTTTCCTGCTGCTGCTGCTGCTTTGCTGGTGCTGCAGGCAGCAGCGAGCACCCGCACACAATGCAGGCATGTTGCAACAATGGTGACGCAGCTCCTGCGCCCTGGTTGCATGAAGTTCAAGCCCTTACATCATTCAAAAGCTCGTCCTAAATTATAAGAGCATTACCACGTGTAGAAGCGCGAACAAGCGCAGGGGGAGGGCGCACGTGGCTGCGCCTCCCTCATGGGACTGATGCCACCTGCTTACCTCTCGACCGATCAACCACAGGGCCGCTGATTCGTCCGCACGTCTTTGGGGGGGGCGCCGGGCAGGCGGCGACACCCGCACCCATAGCAGTGCGGCGCTGCAGGGCTGACAGCAGCTGCCGCTGCCATGGCCACGGCAGAGGCGCGCGCCCCACTGCTGCAGGCAGCGCAGCACCACCCAGCGGCCGCTGCCGCTGCGCAGGCAGCAGCAGAGGCCGCCGCGGCCGCAGCAGCAGCAGCGGGTAGCAGCGCACCCGCGGCAGCGGCGTTGGGACCAGGGAGCCAAGCGGGGGCAGGGGCAGCCGATGCAGGCGCCAGCACAGACCCGGCGGCAGCCCGGCGCCAGGAAGACGCGCTTTTGGAAAAGGCAAACGCCATCCAGGTGAGTCCTGCGAGGGCCATAACCAGGGCGCGTCACCGCTGCCTGTCGCCGGCGCATGTGCCGATAGCCCGGCACATGCGGCCCCTGCGCTCCGCGCCCGAGCACATCGCCGCAAACAACCGGCACCCCCGTGGCCCAGGCGCGCTGGCGCGACCTGGCTTGGGGCTTTGTGCCGCGTTGGGAGGACCCGCCGCGGGCGTGGACGCACCATGATTATCTGCTGCGGGAGGCGAGGTGGCTCGCGAATGACATGGCCCAGGTGGGTTGGGGTGGCGGCGCGCAAACTGGAGGTTGCCAGGGTGCACGCGCCTCGCATTGGCGACATGTGTACAGGCCTCGAGGTTTCTCGAAATAGGATTGCCAGTGGCAGGGCGGCAGGCATCTTGTGCAGTGACCGAGGTCGGGACTGGCAACACGGGGCGGGCGCAAGAAGCGACGTCTGTGCACGGCGGTCCTAGTTGGGTATCTTGGGTAGAGCAGGGGCCCTGACCATGCCTGGCCTGCCCGTTGCATGCGACAGGAGCGGCTCTGGCACCGCCTCTCGGCGCTCAAGTTTGCGACGGAGGCGGCCGCCGCCGGCCGCGCGCGGCTTGAGCGCCTGGCGCCTGCGGCGCAGGAGGCCGCCGCGGCCGCGCAAAAGGCGGCTGCCGCGGCGCACAAGGCTGCGGCCGGCCACGGCGGCGCGCGGGGCGGCGGCAAGCGGGGCGGTGGCGCTAAGAAAGCAGCGGCGGCAGCGGCGGAGGGCGCGGGGACGCCGGAGCCATCCCTCGTGTCAGGCAAGAGGGTGACATTGTCAGACGAAGAAAAGGCGGCGCTGCGCGCAGACATCGCTGCCGCGGAGGCGGCGGAGGCGGCGCAAGCTTACGGTGAGGGCCCGACCAGTCGGCGGCTGGGGGGGCTCAGCCGGCGCAGCTATCCAAAAGGCGTGGCTCTTGGTGCGAGGGTGGAGGCGAGTCCTCCGAGGCATGACCCTCCCCTGGTATCAACACTTTGGTTGCGCTTTTTCATCGCTGTTTGGCCCCCCGCGGCGCCCCTGCCCTGCAGACGCGGTGCTATCGGGCCTGGGGGAGGCGGGCGCGGCTGGGGGGGCGGTCAAGCAGGAGGAGGGCGGCGCGCTGGGCGTCAACGGCGGCGGCAGCAGCAGCGGCTCGGTGGGAGCGGAGGTGCGCGCAGCCGCTCCGCACTGGGGCGGGGTCGCATGCGTGCTGGTCCCTGTTGTGGGATCCCGGCCATCCTGCCGTTGTCCACCGCTCATCACGTACACCATGGGTATGATGCGTACGTGGTGATATTCAAATTTCAAGTTTCAGATTTTGCACAGCACACCTGAGGAAGCATGTCAGAGGCTGGTGCAACCTGGCCCCTCCCCTAACCTTGGCCCCCGCAAACCTTCACCCCCTCCCGCCCGGTGCGCCACACGTGCATCATGTGCCCCCCCCCCTGGACCCCAGGCTGACCACCTGGCGATGTGGGCCCACGAGGACCTGGCGCAAGTCCTGGTGGAGCACATGCAGTGGCAGGAGGTGCGGCGCGCACGACAGACGCGCGGCGGCCCGGTTGTGCGCGCGTACCACCGGCGCGCCCTCCGCGGCGGGGGCTGCGGTGTTGACGCGACACACCTCGCCAATTGCATGCGCTGCAAACTCGATCCCCGGCTCCTGACGTCCCAATCCACACACACAAAATGGGCTACCGCAGGCCCACCGGATGGTTCGCCACATGGAGGCGCAGGCCCGGGCGGACGCAAATCTGGAGGTGGCCTGGCTGGCGGCCGAGGCCGCGGAGCGCAAGGCGCGCGAGGCGGCCGGCGCGGCGGCGGGCGCGGCGGGCGACGCGGACGCCGCGCGGCGCGGCGCCATGCGGCGGCAGCGGTCCATGGTGCGAGACGCCCGCGCGCGCGGGGGCCCCGCAGCAGCGGGGTGCAGGGAGTGGATCGGCGCGGCCCCTGCTGTGGCCGGATCAAGCGGCGCAGGCCAGGGTCCGGGTCACGGCACCCGGTTGGGTCGTGCCGGCGGGGGCTTCCACTGTTCCTGCCACGCACGTGCGTACCCGAGCATCCCCTCTCCTCCCGCATCGCCTCGATGCGCCGCAGCCGGTACACGGGGGCGTGGAGCACGACGGCGGCGACGCCATGGGAGCGGCCGCGGCGGCGGCGCGCGCGCAGCAGTTTGCGCAGCGCGACAAGAAGAAGCGCAAGGTGCGGCGCAGAGCAGCGGCTGCGGCGCCCTATGGGTCACTGGAGACCCTCGCGATGCGCTGGGTCGGGGAGTGGCTTTTGGCGTGGGTACCTGCGTGCCCTCGTCTCAACGGGTCGATTTTCTCCCAGCTGCTGACAAAGGGTGTCATTGCGACGTTCTGATTTTTGATGCATGCGCCAAGTTGGAGGGGGGCCCATTGCACCTCATGCGCTGCCACGCCACAGCACGCGCGAGCATGAAAACACGCGTGCGCACCCTCCAAACTGCGCGCGCCATGCGTACACGAGTGGACACTCAGATAATACAAACACGCGTCATCCAATCGTTCCCGCCCTCTTTGACTCATCCAGGCCGCCCGCGACTACGAGGACGAGGATTACGTAATGGGCATGAAGCAGGGCGCGATGCCGCCCGGCGCGCGCCCGCCGCAGCCGCGAGCGGTGAGCGACCCCCATGCCCCGTGGCTGCTCGCAGCCCTGGCGCGGCCCCGTCTCACGCATGCCTGCCCGCGCTCAACAGCCCCGGCATTTTGCCGCAAGCGTCAAGCGCCAACGCAACCACTGCAAGCGAATGCGTCGTTCCGCCTCACCAAGGCGTCTTCATCGCATTGCGTTGCGTGTGTGCGTGCACGCCGCACCCCCAGCCTCAGACGGCCGACCCGCACTTCAAGCGGCTCAAGATGGGCGGCGGGCAGGGCGCGATGGGCGCCATGGCGCGGGGCGACGGCGTGGCGCGGGTGCAGCTGCCGGTGAGAGGGGGGCGCGCGGGGCTGCACCGCACAGGGGACAGGGTGCACACGCCTTTTGGGCCTGCGTGCCTCATGTTGAGAAGGTGAGGGGCAGGCCAGTGTTTGCGGCTCGCAGCTGCCTCACCGCGGGGCCGCCCGCCCTGGCGCCGCTCGCTCGCTCTGAAACGTCTCCTCTCCCGCCCACCGCAGACGGGCGCGCCCCGCGCGGCGCTGCCGCGCCAGGCCAGCACCAGCACGCCGCACCTGTGGGCGCCGGCCGACGATGACATGCTCTGCGCCATGGTGCGCCCAGGGGAACGAGAGACGTTTGCATGGGCCTGAATTTTGGTCGTCGTCGGGAATGACTGCCATGGGCGTGCCGCGAAGCCGGGGGGCCAGCAGCGTCCGCCCCCCCCCCCCTCCACGGGGAGACGGGCTTGGCGACGGGGGCTGCAGCAGGGCCCGCGCCCTTCCGGCAGCTGGCAGTCACGACGGGGCGTGCAGCCCACAGCCCGGCCGACCCCACCCACCGCTGCAGAGCCCACGCACCCATCCATCCATCCGCCCGCCCGCCCACCGCCCAATCTTCCCGCCCTGCGCGCGCGACGCAACCCCAAATCCCCA
>NW_014011221.1:0-7791 GCF_000611645.1 Monoraphidium neglectum
GGGTCGGCGGCATGGGCCGCACGCTGTAGGCGTGCGCCTCGGAGGAGGGGCCGTAACTGTACATTTCGTGCAGGTGACCAGTTTCAAGTGTCGGGGGGGAGGGGGCGTGGCTCGCGGCAGGTTCGGGGTTCCAGTGACGAAGTTGTTGACGTTTCACACAGCAGGACGCATGCCTGGCTTAGTCGCTGCTGGGTTACATGGATTGGGCTTACTTGGGTGACTAAGGTGTGTAAGATTCGACCTTCGCTAGACAGAACACTGCTTTGCAGCTCGGTCCCGGCTTGCCTTTCTGCAACAGATCAGTAGCATCAGCTGATCAGCCAGACCGCCGCCTGCGTGGGCATATTGAATCCTTGTGTGGGGCATGAGGTTGAATCGAGCACGAGTGATCACTGATGCAATGTCTCTCCAGGCATGGGTCACAATGGAGGGAACACATTTGCCTGATTATATGTGTCGGCAGCTGCTGAACATACACGACAATCAAAAGGCAGTCAATCTCACAGCTCGCATGGGCCCCTGATATAGCAGTAAGTCCAGGCAAAAGAGGAGGACGTGGCAATCTCGGCAAGCACGCCAATGACATGCGTGCTCTGTTGTGGCAGCCAGGTGTGGCAGACCAAACAAGCCAGCGCTTTGAACGCTGCTGATTTGGAAACAGAAAACCCCCAAGCAAGGCCCCCGACTCACCTCTCTGCAGCAGAGCTGGACCGGGGCTGCGCATGCCTCCTCTCCAGGTATCGATCAGGTTCCCTTGAAGGGATTTAAGGTTGTGACCTCCGCACTCCTGATCCCCACAACCACCTACTAGGCAGCTGGCCCACCCTTGGTGGCGCCAGCGCCCAACAGGCTCCCACGTGCACCGGTTGGCCGCGCAGCTGCGTTCTGTGCAGAGCACATACTAGCGGGTGCGTTGCCCAGGCCTGCGCCGCGGCAGAGCGGCACAGCTGCGTTCTGTGCAGAGCACATGCTAGCGGGTGTGCAGCCCTGGCGGCGGCAGAGCCGCACAGCTGCGTTCTGTGCGGAGCACATACTAGCGGGTGCGTTTCCCTGGCCTGCGCCGCGGCAGAGCGGCACAGCTGCGTTCTGTGCAGAGCACATACTAGCGGGTGTGAAGCCCTGGCGGCGGCAGAGCGGCTCAGCTGCGTTCTGTGCGGAGCACATACTAGCGGGTGCGCCGCCCTGGCCTGCTTGGCGGCAAAGCGCCACAGCTGCGTTCTGTGCAGAGCACATACTAGCGGGCGTGTCGCTGTGCCGGCGAGGCGACGCAGCTGCGTTCTGTGCAGAGCACATACTAGCGGGTGCGCCGCAGCAGGCTGCCGCGACTGGGGCGTGAGGTGCAGTCAACGACCCAGGCGCGGCGTAGTGAAGACGTAGTCGGTAGTCGTGTAGGTGTTGCCCGCTGTTGCTTGACGATCGTCTGTGCGTTGATGAGATCAACAACACGAAAGGTTGAGCGAACGGTTGTACACGTATGTGTTGGTGATTGTGTAGAAATGATCGATAATGAATAAAATGCATGAGTACTGCGTCTTTTGTAGTCCTGCCGCGGAATTGCGAGGGGCAGACGTACGTTTCTGCTGGAAGGTCGCTCGGAAGGCCGCTTCGGACAAGCTCATGGATCAATAAGACCGATCTGGGCCTTGCCGTGGCGACTGCATGACGCGTGATGATCACATATGATACTAGGACAGGGGGTTTGACCCAGGTTTGACCGGCGCGGCGGCGCTGCAGACAGCGGCGCAGCGCTTGCTGCAGTGCGCTGCGGTGCCGCGCCCACCCCGCCCTGTCTCTGACTCTTTCCGTCCAGAAGCCTTCACTGCCCACACACCTCTTCAATTATTCATTCAAACACTCAATCCCACATACATCTACAGTACCTACAACACGTCCCATACATGCACAACTTTGGCGCCGGAATCCCGACCGAGACCGTCTCTGTGACAGCGCCGCACCATCGCACTCGCCGCACGCTCCTGGCTAGGGCCCCGCCCGTGTCCGGGAACGCGCGCCGGGGGCTCTATCAGGCGGGCAAGGCGTGGCGAGCGGGGAGTGCCGGCCGCCACAGGGCCAGTGGGCGGCCTCCCGCTGCTGTTGCGCAACAGCAGGTCAACGCTCACGCTCCACCTCAGTGACAAGTGGATCTGATCCCCTGGGGACATGCCAGCTCGAGACGCCTCCATTTCTTCATGCCTTGCGGTGTTCAAAGCACCCAGAAGTTGGTGCGGTTGTGATTGGATGCTGCAGCAGTGATGGCCCATCACACACAAGTAGCGCACCTGCAAAAGTGCTCGCGCGCCCTCTTCGCGGTCAATATTTCGTTGGCCCGCTGCGCCGCTGCGCCCGTGTGGCCGTTTGTAATCTGTGTTCGACCGCCCCACGCAGCGGCGTCTGCGCCGGCGCTGCCTCCCCGCCGCCCGCCTGCACCACTGACCGTTGCGGCCTGCAGCCGCCGCACCACCAAGTCACGCGTGGTGCCAGATGCGCAGCGCGCCTTCAAGCGTGGGGCGTACAGTTTGGCAAGCCACAGCGCCAGTGGTGCGCAGCTCCCCCCCCTCTCCGCCCGCATCCTCCGGGTCATGCTCTCCCGCAGCCGCTGCCGACGCCACTGCGTCTTGGTCAACGCCCGCAGGTCAGATTCCCAACGCTGCATATTACTCATCGGCATCGGCCTCCTGCTCTGGTCCATCTAGTTCCCGTGCCAGGCCCTGGCCCCGCAGCTTTGAGATGGCTGCCTTGCTTGCGGTGAGGTGGTCAGCGTTGCAAGGGGTCTTGTTGACCGACCGGGACTACTGCTTGCTTGCCTGCTGCTGCCACCGGCTGCGGGCGTAAGCAATATGCATGCTGTGCTCATACTCACGTGGCATTTCTGTCGTGCCAAGCGCCCGCGAGACGTGCTGTCGAGCACCTGTGCGAGTGCCCTCGGCGCGGGGAGCAGCTGCGGCACTCGCAAAGCGGCAGTGACGCGGACAAGTCGCACTGCTACCGTATCGTGAAATTAAGGGAACAGCGATCGTGATTTGTCAGAAACTTGCCTGGTTCGCACGCGCTGGGCTCAGTGGCTGACGGCGCAGATCGCGTTCAAGAGGTCCTTTGGAGAAAAAGCGCAACAAATAGCATATCAATACATACGGTGCTTCTACCAGTTTGCGCGCTACAGGAGACGTGCTGCACCATCATCGCCGCCAAGGCCACCGCTGCTTGTGCTGCGCCGCTGCTGCCGCCGCCGCCGCCGCCGCCGCCTTGCCCGCCGCGGCGCGCAGCCGCGGGCCGGGTCCAGGCCGGACAGGATGAACTACCAGTTTGCGAATCTCCTGGGGGCGCCCTATCGCGGCGGGAACCTTCTGCTGCATGGGCCGGAGCTGCTGTCGCCTGTCGGCAACCGGGTGTCTCAGGTGAGCAACACGCTCGCCTGTATGGCAGCAATAGGGACGCCTGCATCGCAGTAACAGCTCTGCCCAGGGTTCCAGTAACGCCGCATCAGCTGGGCATGTCTGAAGAAGCCTCTTTCGCATTCGACGTGCGCCGGCCGTGCTGCGTCGCATGCTGTGGGCAGGCGGCTCGGCACCGGCGGCGCACCACGAGCAGCAAATCTTTGCGCTCGCCACGCAGTAGAGAGCTGTGGTGTGCGTCAACGCACCCTGCACGCGCGCCCGTTTCGCCGACTCATCCCTCAGATCAACCTGGCGCACTCCACCAGCCAGACCCTGCCGTTTGAAAACCTGAAGCAGGTGCGCGGCAGCTTCCCTGCTCACCGGTAGTGGCTGTGTCGTGGCGAGCAGCCGCAGCCGGGCGGCTGCCGCCCCAGCAGCCGCGGCGCCGCGAGCGCTAGGCGCAAGTCATCGGCTGCAGCCACGGCTCGTGCCTCGCAGGCCCTTGCGCGGCAGCCCGCAACCCTCCCAACCCTGACCCTCCCGGCCAGCCTTCGGCCTCCAGTCCCCAACCCCCTCCGCCCCTCCGCGGCTCGCCCCTGCTGCGTCGTTCGCCCCCAGATCCGCACCCTGTGCCTGTCACCCGACGGCGCCCTGCTGCTGTCGATTGACCAGGACGGCCGCGCCCTCGTAGTGCACAGGCAGCGGCGCGTGCTGCTGCACCATGTGTCTTTCAAGGCGGCCGTCAGGGCTGCGAAATTCAGCCCTGATGGGGCGATGGTGGCGGTCAGCGTCGGGAAGCTGCTGCAGGTGGGCCTGCCCGGCAGCTGCTCGGGAGGATCCGGGCGCTTTGCCTTCCCGGCGACCGGCCAAGGCGTTGAGTGCTGGGGCGGGCACTGGCCGATGCCGGCTGCCGGCGGGGTGTGCAGGCGAGCGTCCATCGTCGTGGGGTGGGGCTGACGGCGCTTCATGCTCTGCGCCACCGCCAACGACCCCCCCCCCCTGTCACCCGCCAGGTCTGGCACACGCCCAGCACGGCCAAGAGCATGGCGCCCATGCAGCTGCACCGCACCTACGGCGGCTGCCACGATGACATCACCAGCCTGGACTGGTCGCCGTGCGGGAAGTTCATAGCGGTGGCCTCCAAGGATCTCACGGTAAGCAGTTGGACAGGCAGCCTTAGACCGGTTGGTTCCCATGCCCTAGTGCCGGCCCGCTGCCGGAGTTCCGGAGTTCTCCGACGAGCCGCCCTTGATCAGCGGTCCCACGCTCGTTCCGCCGCCCGCGGGCCCCGCCTGCCTGAGCCGAACCCGCCCCGGCCGCGACCAACCCGCCCCATGTGCAGGCGCGGGTTTTCTCTCTGAACCCCATCCCAGGCTACGTGCCCCCCATCCTTGCCGGCCACAAGGACGGGCTGATGGGTGTCTATTTCACTTCCGAAGCCACCCAGTCTGCCGCCGCCCTCGCCGGCCAGCCGCCCATCCACCTCTACACAATCAGCCGCGACGGCGCCCTTTTCGGCTGGCACCACGACCGCTCCGCGGCCGCGGCCGCGACTGCCGCGGCGGCCGCGGCGCGTGTGCGGGCGGGGAGGCTGGCCGCGAAGGCGGCGGCCGCCGCGGCGGCGCGACGGCGGGCGCAGTCAAAGTCAAAGGCGAGGAAAGGGGCGGCGGATGACGGGGACGCTGACGAGGACGACGAGGATGCTGAGGAGGACGATGCAGGGGCGTCTGACGAGGAGGAGGAGGAGGAGGACGAGGTGCCTGAGCTGGCGCGGGGCGTGTGGGGCGTGGCTTTCAAGCACTACTTCATGCAGCGCGGCGCCAAGCTCAGCTGCGCGGACTTCCACCGGTGCGGGCTGGGGCCATGGGGGAAAGGGAGGGCAGCGGTTCCATTGTCCTCCTGCCCACGGGTCGTGCACGCCGCATGCCTGTCTTTCACTGCCGGTCAAAGCTTGCCGTGGTGCTCAACCAACCACCGGCAGCCTGCAGCTCTGCGCATACTGTCAACAGTCTGCTGCGCCCGACCCCACCGTTGCACCCCCTCCCCATCAGTCCACCGCTCTCCCGCCGCCTGACCGCCCTCCCCCCTGCCCCCCGCTCGCACCACTCATTGTGGATTCCTCTCTGCTGCTCCCAAAACCCCACACAGCGCCACGGGCGTCCTGGTGGCGGGGTTCAGCCACGGGATCTTCGAGATGCTGCAGCTGCCGGAAGCTTCCTCCATCCACACGCTGAGCGTCAGCCGCGAGCGCCTGACGGCCGCCGCGTTCAACGCCAACGGGGACTGGCTGGCGCTTGGGTGCGCGGCGCTGGGGCAGCTGCTGGTGTGGGAGTGGCGCAGTGAGACGTACGTGCTCAAGCAGCAGGTGGGGAGGAGAGTGCGCGTATGTGTGGTGTGTGGTGTGTGGTGTGTGTGTATTTGGTTGTATGTGTGTGCGCACCAGTGTGCACCAGTGTGCATATGTGTATGTGTGTATGTGTATGTGTGTGTGTGTGCGCGCGCGTACGTGCGTGCATGAATGCACGGGTGCACGTTAGTGTCAACGCGGCGCCATGGCAAATGTGCTGATTCAGGCGTGCCTTCAGCAAGGCTGGCCAGCGAGGGGTTTGCAGCCTGGCCATGCCTCAGGAACAACGTGGCACGCCCCCGCCTGGCGCAGCGGCGTCTTGCGACTGACACACCTCGGTCTCCTGCATGCCTACAGCTTCGGCAACAGTAGCTCCACACGGCGCCCATTCCACATAACACGCCTCCCGGTCCCGGCCGCCGACCCCACCCCAGGGCCATTACTTCGACGTCTCAGCCGCCAGCTACAGCCCGGACGGCGCCCTCCTGGCCACCGGCGCAGACGACTCCAAGGTGCGCAGGGGAAATACGGGGCCAGGGACTCAGAGAGGCGTGCGCTCGGGAGCCCCGGCTCTGGTGGCCTTGGTCTGCGGGTGCAGGGGTTGGCGGTCCCGCCGCCAGCCCCCGGCCCCGTTTGTCCTCGGCCCCTGCTCGCCGCACCTTCCTCGCCTGCCGGCGCACGCGTACGCACTCACGTGCGGCCGCACGCCCCACGCTCCCCAATCCCTCCACCCTGAACCCTGTCAACGTGACCACAACCGCCAGGTCAAGCTGTTCCAGCTCAGCAGCGGGTTCTGCTACGTGACGTTCACCGACCACGCCGCCCCCGTCACGGCTGTGCGCTTCCTGCCCAGCGGCCACGCCGTGCTCAGCGCCTCACTGGTGGGGGGTCAAGCATTGAGCGGTCAAACATTGGCCCCAATGGCCTGCGGCAGCCGAGCTAGTTGCCCTCTTGTCACGCACTGCCTCGTTTCAACTGTGCGAATGCGAAGGAGCCCGCCCGGGGTCGGTCCAGCTGTCTTGCTTGCTTCTGTGTCCTCAAGCCAGGGCCGCGACCAGCGCACCCATGCCGTGGGCTCGACCGACCCGCTGCGGCCGCGCCCAACCCACGCTGTCGTTGCGTCCCCGCCTGCGCCACGCTTCTGAATCACCTAGCAACGCTTCGCTCAAAAGATCCCGCCTGGCAGCCCCTCACATCACGCATCAATGCACCAGGAGACACTAGTTTACCGCCACACACCCCTCAATCAGTCCCCTCACACTCACCAACGCCCGCAACCCCCTCTGCCCCCCTCAAAGACCCCACAACACCCTAACAAAACACCTTCCACAAAACACCTACCAACATACACACACACACACACACACACACATGACACACACAAAACACAACCCCACAGGACGGCACCGTGCGCGCGTTTGACTTGGTGCGGTACCGCAACTTCCGGACGCTGACTACGCCGTCGCCGCAGCAGTTCCTGTCCCTGGCGGTGGACCCGGGGGGCGAGGTCGCGTGTGCGGGCACCCTGGACGGCTTCCAGGTGGGGGGCGGCAGGGGGGCAGGGTTTGTTGGGGAGGGGAGGGTCAACGGGGGTGCAGGGTTTGTGAGGGCGCAGGGTTTACAAGCATGGAGGTTTTATGAGGTGTTGGGGCCGCAGGCCCGGGTTTCTTCGCAGACGACGGGCGTGTTTGAAAGTGCATCGCTTGCATTCTAGCGAGGGGATGATGGTGGTGGGTCAGAAAACGCACTGCTTTCATTTCAAAAAGCACACGTATGCGCCCACACAAGCACACACACACACACACACACACACACACACACATGCACACACTAGCCCGGCCTGCACGCACGCACTCACATATCAGTGCACGCACTACCCTGCCCCTCCCCCCAGATCTGCGTGTGGAGCGTGAAGACTGGCCGCCTGCTGGACATCCTGGCCGGCCACGAGGGCCCTGTGTGCGGCCTGGCCTTCAGCCCCAGCCAGCCCATACTGGCATCATGCTCCTGGGACAAGACGGTGAGGAGGGGGGGCTGCGGGGCGCGGCCCTGGCACGCAGGGTTGATTTT
>NW_014011221.1:8274-9128 GCF_000611645.1 Monoraphidium neglectum
GCGCCGCAGCGTGCAGCGCGGAGAGGGGTTGGCTCCTGCCCGCAGGACTGCTGTCGTGCGCCCGCTTGCGCTCACCCCCACTCTCTCGCGCCACCCGCCGAGCGGCCCCGTCCTGTTTCGCCCCCCCCCCCCTGCGTCCTGCCCGCTCCCAGGTGCGGCTGTGGGACGTGTATGACGGCGCGGGCTGCGTTGACACGCTGCAGCACAACCACGACGTCCTCACACTCGCATACAGGTGCGGCCGCTATAAAACCGCCACACAGAGAATCCCATGCACGCATCCCCAGGCCTTGATTGTTTTCTGATCTTGGTTGATGAAAGGGCGTCGAGTCTGTCGTCGGAATGTGCGCCAGGGCAGCCATGCACATTGAGGTCGCTCGGCGCACTGCTTCCCCTTCCCCTCCACACGCCAGCACGCAAAACAGGAACTGGCGCAGCACGCGTGGCGCGTTCCTTGTTTCCTCGGAGAGAACGCCAATCTCTCACTCCCTCACCCCTCCTCTCCACATCCCTCCGACACACCCTTTCCCCTTTCCCCGGTCCCCCAACCCGCAGGCCGGACGGCAAGCAGCTGGCGGCGGCGACGCTGGACGGGTCCATCTACCTCTGGGACTCCCAGGAGGGGGAGCTGCAGGCGCGTCCCCCTGAGCGGGAAGCTTCGCGGCAGCTGCTGCTGCATGCGCTTTGCACGCCAGCTTTCTCCTTCGGGTGCACAGGGCTTTTATGCAACCTGCGGGCGCTCCTGGGCTGAACCTGTACACGCCCCGCGCCCAAACCTTTGAGCGCGCGGTTCGCCGCGGCTTGCGTAGGCGGAAGCCGCCCCCTTGCAGCCGCACCCAGCCCCTCGCCGCAGT
>NW_014011221.1:9710-10388 GCF_000611645.1 Monoraphidium neglectum
CCGCCCCGCAGGGCACGATCGAGGGCCGCCGCGACGTGCGGGGCGGCGCGATCACCGGCGACAAGCGCAGCGCGGCCAACGCCGCCGCGGGCGCCGCGTTCACGTCGCTCACCTACAGCGCCGACGGCACGCTCCTGTTTGCGGGCGGCAACAGCAAGTACGTGTGCGTGTACGACGTGGCGGAGCGGCTGCTGCTCCGAAAGTTCCAGGTGGGGTTGAAATGTCGGCACCAGGTTTCAGGGTGTCATGCTGAGCCCTGATTAGCCCTCAGCATGGAATGTCAATTTGAAGTTTGCGGGTCGGTGGAATCAAAGAGCTGCTGGCCAGCACACTGAGAAGCGGAAACGTGGGGTGTGCGAGGAAAGCGTTGCGCCCGCCTCGGCGCTGGCCTGGGCCGCCGCCTGGGCAGCTTCCACCCGGCTCCCTCTGCAGCCGCAACCACCAACCACTGATGGACCGCCCCTCCAGCCGCCCCTCCGACCGGCCACAACCGCCGCCAACTGCCGCCGCAGGTCACCCACAACCGCTCCCTGGACGGCGTGCTCGACCAGGCCAGCAGCCGCGGCCTCACGGACGCGGGGCCCCTTGAGCTGATAGACCACGACGGCGCTGACGAGGACGACCTCCTGCTGCCGCCCAACGGCGGCGCCGGCGCCGGCGCGGCCGCCGCCGCCGGCC
>NW_014011220.1:0-8630 GCF_000611645.1 Monoraphidium neglectum
GCGCCGCGACCCCGCCGCCGCCGCGGGTGCCGCCTCTCCCTCCATGTCCTCGTCAGCATCTTCCCCGCCTGCATGGGTTTGCATGCGCATCCAAAAACCAGAGGCGAGCTGCGGTCGAACTGCCTTGATTGTGATGCTGAAACGCCGCCCGCAACCTTGCGCACAAAGCGCACCCAGCGGCTCGCAGTGGGGCGTGCCAGCCCCACAGCCACGCGACCCGCAGCCGCAGGGGCTGCCCCGCGGTTGCGCGCGACCCCGGCACGGCAAACCACCGCAAAGCACTCCTGGGCTCCACTGAGCAACCACGCGCATCCGAGGCATGCAGGGGGGGGGGCGGCAAGCCAGCGCATGCGAGAGCCAGCCGCAACTGAGAGGAAACCAATCAAGGTCCCTCAACTCGAACCACCCCATCCTCTCGACTCCACCCGCTGGAATTCAAGGGGACGAGGCGCCGGGGCGCCGGCGCCGCCCCCTCCGCACCTGCCGCGCCGCTGGCAGGCGCCGCGGCGCCGGGGCCGGGGCTGGATCGGAACCAGGCGTCGGCGGCGCGGACGACGTTGTTGCCGTTGCGGATCAGCAGCATTCTCAGCTGGCCCCGCGGCACAGAGGGGCCCAGAACGGCTGCGAGCTCATCCACCCGCTGCTCGGGTGATGGGGCCGCTGGGGCGGCCGGCGCCCCCGCGGCGCCTTCGGCAGCGAAGTGGGCCTGGGTGCGAATTCATGCGGCGGGCGGGTCGGTTCCACGGAGAGATTCGATATAGCTGCGGGCGGCGCGGCGCGCCTCGCAATTTGCGAGGCGCGGCGCGCACGCTTTGGCGTGGCGCGCACCTGCACAGCAGACTCGATGGAGCCGCCGGCGTCCGCCAGCAGCTGCGCGGCCCTCTCGCGATCGACTTGGCCTAATATCTCCTGCAGCTGGGCTACTGCTGCTTCGTTCTCAGCCATTGGCGATCGCAAGCCCCGCGAGGGCCGTGCGCCCGCTGTACTGCTGTTCTAAAATTAATCAAGAAGATATTACGAGGTGAATGCGCCACAACTGGCTGTGAAAGTAGAATGGCGCGAAACGATCTCAGAGGTGGTCACAGGCCACTTCAGAATGGAGCACCTTACTACCACCCACATCTAGCAGCTTACTGCTGCTTCTGAGGAACCATTTCATGCCGGTTCAATCTTCATGTCACTGCAGCAGTTGTGCAACAGACATTACTATCGCCTGATTGCAGTCATCTGGTGGGACAGCCCATCCATCAATTTCACCTGTAGTAATCTGAGGCATACAATGCAATTGCTATGCTTAAGCAGGTACATACGTCCACCGCAGACATGCACCGACCCTTGTGATGACAAAATTGCCTGGGGCCGCCGACGCTGCAGCAGACAAGTCTCCCTGAAACGCAATTGACTACGGCGACTCACCCAGATGGACGCTCCTGAGGACAAAGGATGCACCTAAGCACATGTTTCCGGGCTGTACTAGTTGGCCAGGCATGTGTTTGTGCCAGCGGAGGTGGCAGCGCCAGCCAGGCAAAGCATATCAGCGGCCAGCAGCAGCAGCAGCAGCTGCTGCAGCAGCAGCAGCAGCAGCAGCAGCAGCAGCAGCAGCAGCAGCTCGTCGTGTTGGCGTCGGGGCTTTCAGTGTGTGCAATGCGTGCATGCGCAATACATGCATACGCAGACCGCCGTCGCCTGGCCAGGCAAAGTCAAGACATGCACGCACCTGTGACTGCCCAAACTGCTTCTCGACTAACGCACAGCATTGCATGTGGGCACTACTCTGGGCTCCTAAGCAGGCAGCTTTGCCCGCAAGCCCTGGTTGCCTGAGCTATCGACACTCCTAGGTCCGCAAGCAGTGGTCGAGCTGCATCGAGCGCCGCATTGATGACCACGCTCATACACGCTCGCCTCGCCACGCACGCGGTCAGCGCCGTTGCTTACAGTCTGCGCATAGCAGGCAAACGCGAAATTGAGAGACAATGCGGGCAAAGCAGGAGGGCGGACGCAGCCCCGCGCACGCATGCAGAGCACCGGTGCGCGGTCGGCAGGTCGCAGCGCGGCGGGGCGGCGGCCAAGACTTGCTTGCGACGTGCTCAGCGGAATGCAATCCATATTGACGAATGTCGACGGCGCGGCGTGCGCTCCGCGGGGGCGCTGGAATTACGGACCGCGGCCGCGACAGGGAGCGGCGCCACCCACTCGCGCCCACGGCTCGCGCACTCGCCTGGCCCCTCCACCGCCTGCGCGGCACGGGTGATCAAGCAGGCGCATGCAGCGTGTGACGCCGCTGCAGCCGGCACTCCATGCAGCCCAGGCCTGGACCTGTGCGCGTCCCGGCTTCAGGCCACGCCGCGAAGGGCTAAGCCTGATAGCCAGACAACCCTTGGCCCAGGCGATGGGCAACGCGCAGCTGTGCAAAAATAAATCGCGCTGTGCGAAAACAGCGCGTGTCCAACTGCCAACCCAGTCAGGGCAGCCTGAACGGCTGGGCCCGCCAAGCGGTCGGTCCTGGGTGCGTACGCGTCAAGCAGGCACCCCTGATGAGCGCACACCCGATGGGACGGGCAGCGTGCGGGACCCGCCTCGGCTCCGATTTGGGCACCCATGGCCGCGGCGCCGCGCGTGCATGCATGTGCGGCCAGAGGGGGGGGTCCACCACCCCTGCTTTACAGGAACAGGGAGAAGCGCTTGTGGCCGCTCTTGGGCGCCGGCGACTTGGCCGCGGGCGCCTTGGCGGCGGGCGCCTTGGCCGCCGCGGGCGCGGGCGAGGTGGGGCGCAGGCTGTCCTTGGCGTCGGTGGTCGACAGGATCCCGCCCTTGTCGGCCGCGCTGGGCACAAAGGCGGTGCAGCCGAGCTCGGGCTGCTTGGTGCCGTAGGTGCCGACGTCCTCGGGGGTCACGCCAAGCTTGGCGTAGGCGGTGCTCAGGGCGCGAGCGGCCTTCAGGTCGATGTCCTTGGTCTTGGTGGGCTGGCCTGCAGGGCGGGCCGACACAGGGAGGGCGACACAGGGAGGGCGGGGGTTGAGCCAGAGGGGGACGGGTGTGGAGGCTGCGACTCGGCCCAGGGCGCGAGGGGCGGGCGGGGGCGGGGCGTGCCTGGGGACAGAGCAGCAGCACGAGCTCTCTCTCTCTCACTCTCTCTCTCTCTCTCTCCTGCTGATCATGTCACTGACAGTGGGTATCTGAGCACGATGCAGGTTTTGTGTTTCATGCCCTGCTACAGCTCCCTGGCTATCCCTGCAGTGAGTATGCCACCACCCGCGTGCGCCAGGCGGTGCGTGAGAGCGGAGCCGCACCGGGGAACAGCCAGTAGTCCAGGGCCTGGGCGGCGGTGGTGTTGGCAAGGGCGATCCAGGGGGCCACGGTGCGGAAGAAGCCGTACGCCTCGACCTGCGGAGAAACAAAGGGGTGAAAGCGGGCATGAATGGCAGACAGCATGGTCAGCACAAGGTGCGCTTGTGCGGCTGGGGGAGGGCCTCTAGTTGCAGCCAGGCGAGCCGTAACAAGCGGCACCGATGAGCTGACTGGCACGCGCGGGCGCCTCGCTGTTGCGCACGCGTGTCACTTGGAACAGCAGGGCACAACGCACGGGCGTCGCGTCACGCGTGCATCCCAGATGGCATCGCAACCACTTCCGCGCTTGGACGCATCACGACATCATGAACGTACACCCACGCTCACAACAACGCTGGACAGCAGGCGTACAGACGGCACTCGCACATGGGAAGTCGCCTCACACCACCCTGGCGCAGATAAAATGGTCTCAGGATTTGTATCAAGTTCAGCTCACCTGGTGCTCGGCGGCGGAGATGTTGGCGGCGTTGTCGAGGTACATCTCGTGCGCATAGGTGATGATGGCCTGCGCGTTCGAATTACAAGTGCGGCGCGTTTGAACTTTGAATGTGGACCAGTCGGCGCCTGCGCAACTGGAGGGGCCAGTCAGACGATCCGCCGCTACTCCCCAATTCTCCCTCAACCTCCAAATTGCATACACTCAAACACACCAACTGCCTGCAAATGGTGACGGGCAGCTCGCCCTAATCATGCATGCAGTTGGCTCTGGCTAGTCAATGCCCTACCGATGCCCGCCCAAGCTTGGCGATTAGATGTTCGGCCAATCCCAGGGCTGCCCCACACCCTACAATCCTAGGGCTGCCCAATCACCTGGAAGTAGTTGGCGGCCAGCTGGGCGCGGACGGTGTCGCGCGCCTGCTCAAGGGCTGTGGCGTTCTTGGCCTCGACGCCGGCCTGGGCCTTCAGGAACGCCTTGAGGATGTTGTCGGCCACCTTGCTGCGCGGGGGGGCGCGGGTAAGCAGAAGAAAGGACGCGCGCGAGGCAAGGGAGGGGGCGCGCGTGTCAACGGCCGGGAGAGACGCAAGCGCGGCGGCAGGGGTGGAGTGGTGGACGCGAGGGCGGCTGCGACCATGGCATCCCATGGTGTAAAACCCTCAGGCAGGGCGGCCGAATGCATGGTCCGGACAGGATTTGAGAGCTTTCGCACCTCTTCTCGCAGTCGACCTTGGTGCCGAACTCGTTGGCGCGCTTGAGCGAGACGGTCCACAGGCCGCAGTTGGGGGCGCCGCCGACGTAGATCGCCCAGGCGGCGTCGAGGGCGTTGAGGGCGGCCGCGCCCTGGCCCTTCCTGCAGTGGTAGCGGCGGGATCGCGCGCGGGGCGGCATGAGTGGCAGGAGACGAGGTGCGAGCATGCGCAATCACGCACGCGAAGCAAATCGCGATGAGCCCTACTCGCCAAGTGCAGCCATGCGCGGCGCATGCAGCTGTGCGCGCTGGGGCGGCAGCGCACTTGAGCAGCGAGATGGCGTCATCGAGCTTGTGCATGACGGTCGCCACCTGCGCGCATGGGGTCGCGCAACGGTTGCAAAAAGCGGTTGTTGATTGCATGGCGCATGCATGACATGCGAGGGTCGCACGCATCAGCATGCGCGGGCTGCATGTGCTTGAGCTCGCTTGCATGCACGAGCTTTCCACGTTGTGCACAACATGCACACATGCATGGGCTAAAATCACACGAGGCAGGTTGGACACCACCCATGCGAGGTTGCATGCGGAGGCTGCGGGACACCGCGCACCTGCAGGCTCGACTCCAGCGACTTGACGATCAGCTGCACGCGCTCGACGTCAGTGGTGAAGGGCGCCAGGCCGCTGAAGGCGCGCTGCAGCACGTCGTCCACAAACAGGGGAGTCTCTGCAGGGCGGTTCGGCATGGGCAGGGGTGGCGCATCGTTAAGAGTCTGGGGTCGGGACAGCCGCAATGAGGGGGCTCAGGGACCGTGAACGCTGCGGCGGCCCGCCATGCCGTGCCCAGCTTGCATGATGGCAGGTGCAATGGATGCATGCGGCCAAATCACGAGGAGATGCGCGCCGCGCATGCGACATGATGGTGGGTGCATGGAGGGTGCATGAAGAGGTGCATGCGTGGCGGCCGGGCCGCGTATGAACCCACTGAAGTACTTGGAGTAGAGGCTCCAGAAGGGCTGGTCGTAGTTGAGGCCGGTGGCTGCGAGGTGAAGAGGGGGCGGAAAAAAGTCAGGGCCAGACGGCGCGGCCGCTGCGATGTCGAGAGATGGGAGCCGGCGCGCTACAGGGCACCCCGGCTGCGCCGGCGCTGGCGTCAGTCCATGCATGCGGGGGCGTGCCGGAGCCCCATCCCGGAAGACACAGCCTGGCCGACGCTGCCAGCGACCAGGAGCAGCCAGGCTCACCGAGGCGGCGCATGCTCAGGCCGCCCTTGGCGTTCTTGCCATCCATGTAGATGGACTGCGGTTGTTGTGACACACATGGCAGGCGCGGCGACGCACGTGCGGGCGGGCGTTATGGTGGGGTGGTGCCCGTGTAGTGTGGGGCGCCGAGCGTGAGCGCATTCCCCCGGCTGTGATGCCGCACCCCTCGCCGCAAGCAGGCCTCGGCTGGCCTGGCACCAAGTGCTTCAGCTTTGCAGGACAGGATGCTGAAAAGCAATACATACACCACAAGGCCCGCAGAGCGCGAGGTGCGCCCCTGCGGGCACGCGCAGCCACCCATGCATTCGAGGCGAGGAGCAGGACAGGGCAGCGCAGGGGGCACTGCGCACCTCGGCCTTGCTGTATGCAGGGGTCCTGCTGTTCAGTAGTGCGCGGATGTCGCAGATGTCCTGGGAGATCCCCAGGTAATCTGCGGGCGGGGCCGGGCGACGGGAGCGGGCGGATCAGGGGCATGGTTATGCCAGATCAAGGTCGAGCTGGGGCGGGTGGCGCCGGCCGGCCCGGGGTGCACCGCGCTCCCCTCGCGTGACGGGTCACAAAATATTCAGAGCAAGGCGGTTCCTCAATATACTATACGTGAAATGACCGTGGCGCCGCTGGCATGGCGCATGAGGCATGGCCGGGAGGCGGGTTCCGGAGCAGCAGCGCGCCAGCACCGCACGCCAGCAGCGCGCACCCGACACATCCGAGGAGAACTTGAAGCCGCGCAGGGTCGTGCCCTTGGTCCCCTGGGCTGCCGCCAGGGCCACCAGCGCGAACGCCGCCGCGGCGAAAAGCACTGCGGGCGGGCAGCGAGCACATCACGCCATCGCTGGTTAGTGGGGGGCGAAGGCCACTCGGGAGTGTGCCGCCGTCGACCAGGGCCGGGACATGGCCCTCCGCGGCACGGGGGCTGCCAAAGGCTGCCAACATGCTCCCCGAGTTCCCCCGATGCTCTTTGGTTGTCTGCCAGCCCGCCCAGCGAGCTCACCACCGGAGGTCCGCATCTCGTGGTGACCTAGACGCTGGTGGAGCCCAGTGGCTTTAAAAGAGAAAATACGAGCGTAACACTGATGCCACAAGTGCTGGGGTGGCACTGAGCGGGGCCGTGGAAGGAAACAAACGCAGAGGCACCTGATAGGCGCGTTGTCACTAGTCGGAACGAGGCGTGGCGAACCGGGTTGTGGGCGCCTTGAGGGAAAGTGGACGTGGAACTCTTGCTCGTAGCAGAACGGCTATTTCGCTCACCCGCAGAAACACGCCCTCAACTGTCGGTGGAGTGACCCGGCGGCTCTCGTTGTTACTGATCCCACCTTCGCACCCTTCCGTGGCCCGCACCCCTCCCATGGCCGCGGTTCGGCCCCTTCTCCGCCTTTTTGCTGCTAAGCCCTTGACATATGCCCCCATATGCCGCAGTTTGCTGCCCGTTCCGTCGCCAACGTTCTGTGGGTCGCCGATCTGACACAGCTCGCCTTTCATCGCCTGTCATCATCCCAGATAACCTGGCGCAGGCCAGCTTGAGTGCCCGGTGGTACTATGATGTTTTGCGTGCGCTGCTGTCCTCGTCATGGCGCAGATCTTTGCCCTGAGCGTGCGGCCCAGCACCAACCGTCAAACCCCACCGTTAGGCTCCGACGCCTGCACGATCACAAGTCAGATGTGTTGCAGGCTATAAAAGGCTGCCTTGGGCGGCCCGCCATGATGACCTTCTGAACAATGCAAGATGTTTTGATCCAAGCCAAGGCTGCTAGCGCGCACGAGCCCTGCAGCAACCATGCCGTGCCAGCATGCATTTTTGTCCGCCCTGATCAACATCAGCCTGCTGACTCGGCCGCTTTCATCGCTATCCCGTCATCGCTGTGTTGCGATCTGCTGCATGCCCGCCCTTCTTTCACCCCACACACCCTTCAAGTAGGATGCTCAGCACTCAAGAGTGCCGCATGGGTTGGGATTGGTTGGGAGCGATCTCGGCTTATGAAAGCTGACAGGGCCATCCATCCATGCCGTCCAGTAGGAACGCGGGGAGTATAGACATCTGATAGCACCACATAGTAGTCAGGTCATAAGTCACACCCGTGGGCAGAGCGGCTTGGCCTCACTAGTCAAGTGACTCCGTGCCAGCTTGTCACCAGCCGTTGAGCGCAAGGCATCCCTGTGGGCCCACGCCAGTCTCCACTCCGTTTTGTGAACGTCTTGAAAGAACACACACACCCGTCTCTGACTTCTCAGGCACCCCTCACCGGCCCTACCGCGGCTACTTCGAACGATGCGGTCCGGCCTGGCCCTCGCGGCCCTCGTGGCGGGCCTCTTGCTGGCACAGCCGTCCCAGGCCCGCCAGCTGCGCCAAGTTGGCTCGGCTGCGCCCCCAGGCGTGACCGGCCTGCAGGGCTACGGCGGCAGCAGGGGTGGCTTCGGCTTCGACAACCCCCAGACATTCGGCACCGGCCTGGTCCGCGGCGCCGTGGTGACCTCCGACGTCGGCGCCGCCACGTCCGTCGGCGCCATCGAGAGCGACGACACCCGCGGCGCCCAGGCCGCCGCCTACGCGCGTGGCGTGGGCCGCGCCACTGGCCAGACGGCGCTGGGCCTGCAGGTTTCCTTTGAGAAGGAGAACCAGAGCCAGGCCACCGCCGCCGGTGACGCCATCCGCAAGAACGCCGGCTACCAGGGCACCTCGTTCGCAGGTGACATCTTCGCCGGCGACCGGTTCGACGACTCGGCCGCGGGCCGCGCGATCCGCCGCACCCAGGCGGACAACGCCCAGCTGCAGGCGCGCGCGGGCGAGCGCACGCAGCGCTACGGCTCCAACGGTCCCTTCGACATCTGAGCGGCCAAGCGCCGCGCGGCGCGGGCCTCGGGGCCGGCGGGCCGGCGGGGCAGGGGCCGCGCCGGG
>NW_014011220.1:8832-9522 GCF_000611645.1 Monoraphidium neglectum
GGGCCGCGCCGGGCGCCGGCGCGCCCCGGCTGCGCGGGCCACTTGGGTGGCTGGGGCCGCTTTACTCGCGCCCCTCAAACACCCTTCCCCTGCGCATGCGCTCGTGTCCCTTCAGGCTGCCCCCCTTTTGCATAGGTCGTTTGAATCCGCGCCGTGGCCTCCCCCATCATTCTTCTAACCATTCCGCCAAGCAGCCTGGCACGGGCACGGCCCGATGTGGTTTTGTTCGCACGGCCTCCCGCCGCCTGCACAAGCTCCGTGCACCATGGGGCCGCCTCCGGACTGCCAAATGCACTGCCCATATGCATTGTCAGGGCTGGCGCACCGCGCACCGCTCGCCTGACGGTGTTTCTATCGGTGACGCGGCCTCGATCGCCGGGTGGCGGCAAACACCAGGTTTCCGGCTGGGTGCCCTGCTGCCGCCCACTCTTTTGGCACCAACTTGCCTGATATAGTTTAATGCATGCATGCAATCAGGCAGTTGTAAACTCGTGCGCATATGGGTTTCTGTCCACTGCCGCCAGCTCGGGCCGTTCGCTGCTAGCTATGCTGCCACCTGTGCGTTTGGCTGGGCAAGCCTTAGTGCGCACATCAGCGTCAGCATCAGATCATATTTAACAAAACGACCCAAACATATGCAGGGCAGCCGCACAGGAGTCAAGCCAGCTGCAGCAGCCACGAGAAGGGGGT
>NW_014011219.1:0-2744 GCF_000611645.1 Monoraphidium neglectum
CCCCAGCTCGGCAAGTGGGCCACACCCATCACGCCGGACGAGGGGAACGAGGTCTGCGGCATCGACGGCTGCTTCTGATCTGATCTGATCTGATCTTAGTCTGACCTCCCCTGTGCAAAGAGCTACCCTGCCGGGGCGCGCGGCGCAACGTCGAGGGAAAAACACAATTCACCAATGAAATGCTTTCCGGCGGCCGCCGGCCAGGAGCGGGGCGGCCGGCTGCGCTGGGAG
This sequence comes from Monoraphidium neglectum, assembly GCF_000611645.1. NCBI lineage: Eukaryota > Viridiplantae > Chlorophyta > Chlorophyceae > Sphaeropleales > Selenastraceae > Monoraphidium > Monoraphidium neglectum. The sequence goes on from NW_014011219.1 coordinate 232, forward strand.
TGGCGCGTGCGTGCGTGCGGCGGTGCGGTTCGGCGCGGCGCGGCGGCAGCGCGCGATCTGCTTGACGCACGCGCTCAGGCGGTGCCCTTTTGAGGCCATGAACATCCCTTTTTGTGGCTGTTAAGCTCTTGCTTCTGTGTGGCTGTCTGTGCACGGCTGTAGTTTACTGGGTTCGGAGCTTTCCCCTCCCCCTGGTGGCGATGGATTTGACCTGTAAGCAAGCGGCGTGCAGCGCCGCACGTCAAGGCTGCCGCGTCGACCCACGCACGCAGCGCCCACATGGGCACGTCCGTGTGTACGTTGCATCACATTGCATCGCACTTTGCTGGCAGCGAGGGGAAACAACCCTGGCTCCCCTTAGGAGGGACACGCTCCCAAGTCACAACCTTACAGGCGAGCCAAGCAAGCGGACGGGTGCAGACGAGTCGGGCATAAGTGAGAGGGCGCACGCCTCCGTGGCAAGAGATCAAGCAAGCCTCCACCCACGCAGAGCCGGGACACGTGACCGTAAGTATTCGTGATTAAAATTTCTTGCCTATGCAATGGTGTACGTACACGTGCATGGGTGGTTGCGACTGCCCTGCGTGGGCTGGCGTCTTGCCAATCATTTAGGTCAACAATTCAGGTCAACGATTTGGGTCAACGATTCAAGTCAGTGATTCAGGTCTCGACAGCGGCGCCTCCCCAGGGTGGGGGCTCTGACATCGCAGCAGGCATCCCTGGCGCCCAGTAGCGCCCCGACCGGGGGGGGGAGGCGGGTGCGTGTGAAGGTGCACGTTGACGCTGTGGTTTTGGGGCGGGTGCTGCGTCGGCGACAAGACATGAAGCAGCTGCAATTCCAGGTGTGCGTGGGAGTGTCGGAAGGAAGCTTCCAGAGCTGCAACATCAGGCGCTGCGGGATCCCGCACATGCAGGCCACGCCCAGGCACGAAGGCCATCACAAGTAATCGGCAAGGGATCTGTGATGGGAGGAAAGGGGGGCGGCCCGCAGGCGCAGGGCAGGTTGCGCGTCGGCCGGCAGCCGTGTCGCACCCGGCCTGCGAATGGTGCGCGCGCACCGACCCCTGGCCGCCGGGAGGGGCTCCTGCGGGAAGGACCCGGCCATCCCTCCATGCTTGCCTGCCAAGCAACCTGTGCTGCTCTGTGGTGTTTGTTCTTCCCTTCGGAGGAGCGGTCGTCATGAATGATTCCCCGGCCGCGCCACGCGGCCGGAAAGCTGCTCGCCGCTGCTACCGCATCAGTGCGTTGAACTTGGCGTCGACCTTGGCGCTGAGGCGGTCAAGATTGGCGTCGACCTTGGCGCCGAGGCGGTCAAGATTGGCGTCGATGCGTTCGTAATTGGCGTCGAGCTTCTTGTAGTCCCCGCGCACTTCGAGCAGGCCGAGGGTGAAGCGGTACCCGAGGCCCGCCGTCACCGCGAGCGTCACCAGCGACAGGGCGAGTGACAGCCTCTGCAGGGTCTCAACGTGCTGCCATTGCAGTGCGCGCGCGCGCCCGGGGCAGTGTGGGCGAGCGCGGGCGGGGCCGCCGAATCAGGATGGTCAACGGGGGTCCGGGTGCGTGGGGCAGAAGGTCAAAGATAGTCAACAGCGCCGACACCCCGGTCAAAGGACGCCGGCCGCGGCGCAGGCCGGACGCGTCGAAAAAAACTGTACCCTGGCCAAGCCGCCCGTGCCCGCCTGCCCCCTCCCAGCCCCCACCCAGACCAAGCAGGGACGCCGCAGCGGACGCGCCGCGCAGCAGCACTCATGCAGTGCGGCCCTCGTGGATGGGGCGCCCACCTCCTTTTCTTCTCTTTTCTGGCGGCGGAGGCCGGCAACAATCGCCAAGTGGCGGCGCAACCGCGGCGCAGCGCGGCTCGGCGCTGGGACCTGCTGCATCGAGAGCCTGGCCGGGCCCGCAGTAGTCAGCTTGCGGGCGAGCATCTCTGGCTGATCAAGGGACCTTAATGCGAATGGAACACAACTCTGGGTTGTTCCAAAAATCCGCGAGGCCAAAGTTTGCGTGCTGCCTGGTTTACGTGATGCGTCCTCAACGTGCGTTGGGGAGTTACCAAACACTTCAGCGAGCCTCTTGTTGCCCCCCGAAGCTGTGACGAGGTTTGCCCAGAGGCGCAGCGCCATTGCCGGCAGCTGCTGCGCAGTCGCGCCAAGTGCGGGCTCCTGCTGGCTCGCAGCGCAGTGGCAGCGTCTTTGTCTCGTAGGCCTTCACAGCTCAGGTGCGATTTTGCGTGATCCCCAAGCGCCGCAAGGCGCCAGATACCTACTTAATCTGGTGCAGCTCTGCAGGACCGCTGCGACGCCGAACAGGCTGGCAGGTCAACATGCTGTTGCAACCAGTCAGCTTGAGGGAGCGCTTTTCCTACCTTACTCGTCACTTGGGACCAGTTGCCATACAATGGGGTCATGCAAAACTTTTGAAGTCCGTGCGCACCGTTGTGCGCAGCTCCACACTCCACGTGGCGTGGATCGTGCACGACGGTCGCTGGGAGTCCCATAGATAGATAGATAGAT